>NW_027364182.1:0-290929 GCF_046119375.1 Phyllobates terribilis
TTTCAATGGCAAAATCAATGAATATTGTAAATGCACAAACAGTAATTTCTCCGCATTGCAAGGTGCAATTCTGAAATTTTTTGCTTTTTCCTGCTCCTCTTAGCATGATAAAGAAGATTCAAAGAGAGTGAGATGCCAGCTCCTTTCATTCAGTCAGTAGCTTCAATCATTTCTGGTATATGAATAACATGATGTTTTTCAATGGCAAAAATCAATGAATATTGTAAATGCACAAACAGTAATTTCTCCACATTGCAAGGTGCAATTCTGAAATTTTTTGCTTTTTCCTGCTCCTCTTAGCATGATAAAGAAGATTCAAAGAGAGTGAGATGACAGCTCCTTTCATTCAGTCAGTAGCTTCAATCATTTCTGGACGTTTTTCAATGGCAAAAAACAATGAATATTGTAAATGCACAAACAGTAATTTCTCCGCATTGCAAGGTGCAATTCTGAAATTTTTTGCTTTTTCCTGCTCCTCTTAGCATGATAAAGAAGATTCAAAGAGAGCGAGATGCCAGCTCCTTTCATTCAGTCAGTAGCTTCAATCATTTCTGGTATATGAATAACATGATGTTTTTCAATGGCAAAAATCAATGAATATTGTAAATGCACAAACAGTAATTTCTCCGCATTGCAAGGTGCAATTCTGAAATTTTTTGCTTTTTCCTGCTCCTCTTAGCATGATAAAGAAGATTCAAAGAGAGTGAGATGCCAGCTCCTTTCATTCAGTCAGTAGCTTCAATCATTTCTGGACGTTTTTCAATGGCAAAAATCAATGAATATTGTAAATGCACAAACAGTAATTTCTCCGCATTGCAAGGTGCAATTCTGAAATTTTTTGCTTTTTCCTGCTCCTCTTAGCATGATAAAGAAGATTCAAAGAGAGTGAGATGCCAGCTCCTTTCATTCAGTCAGTAGCTTCAAACATTTCTGGTATATGAATAACATGATGTTTTTCAATGGCAAAAATCAATGAATATTGTAAATGCACAAACAGTAATTTCTCCGCATTGCAAGGTGCAATTCTGAAATTTTTTGCTTTTTCCTGCTCCTCTTAGCATGATAAAGAAGATTCAAAGAGAGTGAGATGCCAGCTCCTTTCATTCAGTCAGTAGCTTCAAACATTTCTGGTATATGAATAACATGATGTTTTTCAATGGCAAAAATCAATGAATATTGTAAATGCACAAAGAGTAATTTCTCCGCATTGCAAGGTGCAATTCTGAAATTTTTTTGCTTTTTCCTGCTCCTCTTAGCATGATAAAGAAGATTCAAAGAGAGTGAGATGCCAGCTCCTTTCATTCAGTCAGTAGCTTCAATCATTTCTGGACGTTTTTCAATGGCAAAAATCAATGAATATTGTAAATGCACAAACAGTAATTTCTCCGCATTGCAAGGTGCAATTCTGAAATTTTTTGCTTTTCTGCTCCTCTTTAGCATGATAAAGAAGATTCAAAGAGAGTGAGATGCCAGCTCCTTTCATTCAGTCAGTAGCTTCAATCATTTCTGGACGTTTTTCAATGGCAAAAATCAATGAATATTGTAAATGCACAAACAGTAATTTCTCCGCATTGCAAGGTGCAATTCTGAAATTTTTTGCTTTTTCCTGCTCCTCTTAGCATGATAAAGAAGATTCAAAGAGAGTGAGATGCCAGCTCCTTTCATTCAGTCAGTAGCTACAAACATTTCTGGTATATGAATAACATGATGTTTTTCAATGGCAAAAATCAATGAATATTGTAAATGCACAAACAGTAATTTCTCCGCATTGCAAGGTGCAATTCTGAAATTTTTTGCTTTTTCCTGCTCCTCTTAGCATGATAAAGAAGATTCAAAGAGAGTGAGATGCCAGCTCCTTTCATTCATTCAGTAGCTTCAATCATTTCTGGACGTTTTTCAATGGCAAAAATCAATGAATATTGTAAATGCACAAACAGTAATTTCTCCGCATTGCAAGGTGCAATTCTGAAATTTTTTGCTTTTTCCTGCTCCTCTTAGCATGATAAAGAAGATTCAAAGAGAGTGAGATGCCAGCTCCTTTCATTCAGTCAGTAGCTTCAATCATTTCTGGACGTTTTTCAATGGCAAAAATCAATGAATATTGTAAATGCTCAAACAGTAATTTCTCCGCATTGCAAGGTGCAATTCTGAAATTTTTTGCTTTTTCCTGCTCCTCTTAGCATGACAAAGAAGATTCAAAGAGAGTAAGATGCCAGCTCCTTTCATTCAGTCAGTAGCTTCAATCATTTCTGGTATATGAATAACATGATGTTTTTCAATGGCAAAAATCAATGAATATTGTAAATGCACAAACAGTAATTTCTCCGCATTGCAAGGTGCAATTCTGAATTTTTTTGCTTTTTCCTGCTCCTCTTAGCATGATAAAGAAGATTCAAAGAGAGTGAGATGCCAGCTCCTTTCATTCAGTCAGTAGCTTCAATCATTTCTGGACGTTTTTCAATGGCAAAAATCAATGAATATTGTAAATGCACAAACAGTAATTTCTCCGCATTGCAAGGTGCAATTCTGAAATTTTTTGCTTTTTCCTGCTCCTCTTAGCATGATAAAGAAGATTCAAAGAGAGTGAGATGCCAGCTCCTTTCATTCAGTCAGTAGCTACAAACATTTCTGGTATATGAATAACATGATGTTTTTCAATGGCAAAAATCAATGAATATTGTAAATGCACAAACAGTAATTTCTCCGCATTGCAAGGTGCAATTCTGAAATTTTTTGCTTTTTCCTGCTCCTCTTAGCATGATAAAGAAGATTCAAAGAGAGTGAGATGCCAGCTCCTTTCATTCAGTCAGTAGCTTCAATCATTTCTGGACGTTTTTCAATGGCAAAAATCAATGAATATTGTAAATGCACAAACAGTAATTTCTCCGCATTGCAAGGTGCAATTCTGAAATTTTTTGCTTTTTCCTGCTCCTCTTAGCATGATAAAGAAGATTCAAAGAGAGTGAGATGCCAGCTCCTTTCATTCAGTCAGTAGCTTCAATCATTTCTGGACGTTTTTCAATGGCAAAAATCAATGAATATTGTAAATGCACAAACAGTAATTTCTCCGCATTGCAAGGTGCAATTCTGAAATTTTTTGCTTTTTCCTGCTCCTCTTAGCATGACAAAGAAGATTCAAAGAGAGTAAGATGCCAGCTCCTTTCATTCAGTCAGTAGCTTCAATCATTTCTGGTATATGAATAACATGATGTTTTTCAATGGCAAAAATCAATGAATATTGTAAATGCACAAACAGTAATTTCTCCGCATTGCAAGGTGCAATTCTGAAATTTTTTGCTTTTTCCTGCTCCTCTTAGCATGATAAAGAAGATTCAAAGAGAGTGAGATGCCAGCTCCTTTCATTCAGTCAGTAGCTTCAATCATTTCTGGACGTTTTTCAATGGCAAAAATCAATGAATATTGTAAATGCACAAACAGTAATTTCTCCGCATTGCAAGGTGCAATTCTGAAATTTTTTGCTTTTTCCTGCTCCTCTTAGCATGATAAAGAAGATTCAAAGAGAGTGAGATGCCAGCTCCTTTCATTCAGTCAGTAGCTTCAATCATTTCTGGACGTTTTTCAATGGCAAAAATCAATGAATATTGTAAATGCACAAACAGTAATTTCTCCGCATTGCAAGGTGCAATTCTGAAATTTTTTGCTTTTTCCTGCTCCTCTTAGCATGATAAAGAAGATTCAAAGAGAGTGAGATGCCAGCTCCTTTCATTCAGTCAGTAGCTTCAAACATTTCTGGTATATGAATAATATGATGTTTTTCAATGGCAAAAATCAATGAATATTGTAAAAGCACAAACAGTAATTTCTCCGCATTGCAAGGTGCAATTCTGAAATTTTTTGCTTTTTCCTGCTCCTCTTAGCATGATAAAGAAGATTCAAAGAGAGTGAGATGCCAGCTCCTTTCATTCAGTCAGTAGCTTCAATCATTTCTGGACGTTTTTCAATGGCAAAAATCAATGAATATTGTAAATGCACAAACAGTAATTTCTCCGCATTGCAAGGTGCAATTCTGAAATTTTTTGCTTTTTCCTGCTCCTCTTAGCATGATAAAGAAGATTCAAAGAGAGTGAGATGCCAGCTCCTTTCATTCAGTCAGTAGCTTCAATCATTTCTGGTATATGAATAACATGATGTTTTTCAATGGCAAAAATCAATGAATATTGTACATGCACAAACAGTAATTTCTCCGCATTGCAAGTTGCAATTCTGAAATTTTTTGCTTTTTCCTGCTCCTCTTAGCATGATAAAGAAGATTCAAAGAGAGTGAGATGCCAGCTCCTTTCATTCAGTCAGTAGCTTCAATCATTTCTGGACGTTTTTCAATGGCAAAAATCAATGAATATTGTAAATGCACAAACAGTAATTTCTCCGCATTGCAAGGTGCAATTCTGAAATTTTTTGCTTTTTCCTGCTCCTCTTAGCATGATAAAGAAGATTCAAAGAGAGTGAGATGCCAGCTCCTTTCATTCAGTCAGTAGCTTCAATCATTTCTGGACGTTTTTCAATGGCAAAAATCAATGAATATTGTAAATGCACAAACAGTAATTTCTCCGCATTGCAAGGTGCAATTCTGAAATTTTTTGCTTTTTCCTGCTCCTCTTAGCATGATAAAGAAGATTCAAAGAGAGTGAGATGCCAGCTCCTTTCATTCAGTCAGTAGCTTCAAACATTTCTGGTATATGAATAACATGATGTTTTTCAATGGCAAAAATCAATGAATATTGTAAAAGCACAAACAGTAATTTCTCCGCATTGCAAGGTGCAATTCTGAAATTTTTTGCTTTTTCCTGCTCCTCTTAGCATGATAAAGAAGATTCAAAGAGAGTGAGATGCCAGCTACTTTCATTCAGTCAGTAGCTTCAATCATTTCTGGACGTTTTTCAATGGCAAAAATCAATGAATATTGTAAATGCACAAACAGTAATTTCTCCGCATTGCAAGGTGCAATTCTGAAATTTTTTGCTTTTTCCTGCTCCTCTTAGCATGATAAAGAAGATTCAAAGAGAGTGAGATGCCAGCTCCTTTCATTCAGTCAGTAGCTTCAATCATTTCTGGTATATGAATAACATGATGTTTTTCAATGGCAAAAATCAATGAATATTGTAAATGCACAAACAGTAATTTCTCCACATTGCAAGGTGCAATTCTGAAATTTTTTGCTTTTTCCTGCTCCTCTTAGCATGATAAAGAAGATTCAAAGAGAGTGAGATGCCAGCTCCTTTCATTCAGTCAGTAGCTTCAATCATTTCTGGACGTTTTTCAATGGCAAAAATCAATGAATATTGTAAATGCACAAACAGTAATTTCTCCGCATTGCAAGGTGCAATTCTGAAATTTTTTGCTTTTTCCTGCTCCTCTTAGCATGATAAAGAAGATTCAAAGAGAGTGAGATGCCAGCTCCTTTCATTCAGTCAGTAGCTTCAATCATTTCTGGACGTTTTTCAATGGCAAAAATCAATGAATATTGTAAATGCACAAACAGTAATTTCTCCGCATTGCAAGGTGCAATTCTGAAATTTTTTGCTTTTTCCTGCTCCTCTTAGCATGACAAAGAAGATTCAAAGAGAGTAAGATGCCAGCTCCTTTCATTCAGTCAGTAGCTTCAATCATTTCTGGTATATGAATAACATGATGTTTTTCAATGGCAAAAATCAATGAATATTGTAAATGCACAAACAGTAATTTCTCCGCATTGCAAGGTGCAATTCTGAAATTTTTTGCTTTTTCCTGCTCCTCTTAGCATGATAAAGAAGATTCAAAGAGAGTGAGATGCCAGCTCCTTTCATTCAGTCAGTAGCTTCAATCATTTCTGGACGTTTTTCAATGGCAAAAATCAATGAATATTGTAAATGCACAAACAGTAATTTCTCCGCATTGCAAGGTGCAATTCTGAAATTTTTTGCTTTTTCCTGCTCCTCTTAGCATGATAAAGAAGATTCAAAGAGAGTGAGATGCCAGCTCCTTTCATTCAGTCAGTAGCTTCAATCATTTCTGGACGTTTTTCAATGGCAAAAATCAATGAATATTGTAAATGCACAAACAGTAATTTCTCCGCATTGCAAGGTGCAATTCTGAAATTTTTTGCTTTTTCCTGCTCCTCTTAGCATGATAAAGAAGATTCAAAGAGAGTGAGATGCCAGCTCCTTTCATTCAGTCAGTAGCTTCAAACATTTCTGGTATATGAATAATATGATGTTTTTCAATGGCAAAAATCAATGAATATTGTAAAAGCACAAACAGTAATTTCTCCGCATTGCAAGGTGCAATTCTGAAATTTTTTGCTTTTTCCTGCTCCTCTTAGCATGATAAAGAAGATTCAAAGAGAGTGAGATGCCAGCTCCTTTCATTCAGTCAGTAGCTTCAATCATTTCTGGACGTTTTTCAATGGCAAAAATCAATGAATATTGTAAATGCACAAACAGTAATTTCTCCGCATTGCAAGGTGCAATTCTGAAATTTTTTGCTTTTTCCTGCTCCTCTTAGCATGATAAAGAAGATTCAAAGAGAGTGAGATGCCAGCTCCTTTCATTCAGTCAGTAGCTTCAATCATTTCTGGTATATGAATAACATGATGTTTTTCAATGGCAAAAATCAATGAATATTGTACATGCACAAACAGTAATTTCTCCGCATTGCAAGTTGCAATTCTGAAATTTTTTGCTTTTTCCTGCTCCTCTTAGCATGATAAAGAAGATTCAAAGAGAGTGAGATGCCAGCTCCTTTCATTCAGTCAGTAGCTTCAATCATTTCTGGACGTTTTTCAATGGCAAAAATCAATGAATATTGTAAATGCACAAACAGTAATTTCTCCGCATTGCAAGGTGCAATTCTGAAATTTTTTGCTTTTTCCTGCTCCTCTTAGCATGATAAAGAAGATTCAAAGAGAGTGAGATGCCAGCTCCTTTCATTCAGTCAGTAGCTTCAATCATTTCTGGACGTTTTTCAATGGCAAAAATCAATGAATATTGTAAATGCACAAACAGTAATTTCTCCGCATTGCAAGGTGCAATTCTGAAATTTTTTGCTTTTTCCTGCTCCTCTTAGCATGATAAAGAAGATTCAAAGAGAGTGAGATGCCAGCTCCTTTCATTCAGTCAGTAGCTTCAAACATTTCTGGTATATGAATAACATGATGTTTTTCAATGGCAAAAATCAATGAATATTGTAAAAGCACAAACAGTAATTTCTCCGCATTGCAAGGTGCAATTCTGAAATTTTTTGCTTTTTCCTGCTCCTCTTAGCATGATAAAGAAGATTCAAAGAGAGTGAGATGCCAGCTACTTTCATTCAGTCAGTAGCTTCAATCATTTCTGGACGTTTTTCAATGGCAAAAATCAATGAATATTGTAAATGCACAAACAGTAATTTCTCCGCATTGCAAGGTGCAATTCTGAAATTTTTTGCTTTTTCCTGCTCCTCTTAGCATGATAAAGAAGATTCAAAGAGAGTGAGATGCCAGCTCCTTTCATTCAGTCAGTAGCTTCAATCATTTCTGGTATATGAATAACATGATGTTTTTCAATGGCAAAAATCAATGAATATTGTAAATGCACAAACAGTAATTTCTCCACATTGCAAGGTGCAATTCTGAAATTTTTTGCTTTTTCCTGCTCCTCTTAGCATGATAAAGAAGATTCAAAGAGAGTGAGATGCCAGCTCCTTTCATTCAGTCAGTAGCTTCAATCATTTCTGGACGTTTTTCAATGGCAAAAATCAATGAATATTGTAAATGCACAAACAGTAATTTCTCCGCATTGCAAGGTGCAATTCTGAAATTTTTTGCTTTTTCCTGCTCCTCTTAGCATGATAAAGAAGATTCAAAGAGAGTGAGATGCCAGCTCCTTTCATTCAGTCAGTAGCTACAAACATTTCTGGTATATGAATAACATGATGTTTTTCAATGGCAAAAATCAATGAATATTGTAAATGCACAAACAGTAATTTCTCCGCATTGCAAGGTGCAATTCTGAAATTTTTTGCTTTTTCCTGCTCCTCTTAGCATGATAAACAAGATTCAAAGAGAGTGAGATGCCAGCTCCTTTCATTCAGTCAGTAGCTTCAATCATTTCTGGACGTTTTTCAATGGCAAAAATCAATGAATATTGTAAATGCACAAACAGTAATTTCTCCGCATTGCAAGGTGCAATTCTGAAATTTTTTGCTTTTTCCTGCTCCTCTTAGCATGATAAAGAAGATTCAAAGAGAGTGAGATGCCAGCTCCTTTCATTCAGTCAGTAGCTTCAATCATTTCTGGACGTTTTTCAATGGCAAAAATCAATGAATATTGTAAATGCACAAACAGTAATTTCTCCGCATTGCAAGGTGCAATTCTGAAATTTTTTGCTTTTTCCTGCTCCTCTTAGCATGACAAAGAAGATTCAAAGAGAGTAAGATGCCAGCTCCTTTCATTCAGTCAGTAGCTTCAATCATTTCTGGTATATGAATAACATGATGTTTTTCAATGGCAAAAATCAATGAATATTGTAAATGCACAAACAGTAATTTCTCCGCATTGCAAGGTGCAATTCTGAAATTTTTTGCTTTTTCCTGCTCCTCTTAGCATGATAAAGAAGATTCAAAGAGAGTGAGATGCCAGCTCCTTTCATTCAGTCAGTAGCTTCAATCATTTCTGGACGTTTTTCAATGGCAAAAATCAATGAATATTGTAAATGCACAAACAGTAATTTCTCCGCATTGCAAGGTGCAATTCTGAAATTTTTTGCTTTTTCCTGCTCCTCTTAGCATGATAAAGAAGATTCAAAGAGAGTGAGATGCCAGCTCCTTTCATTCAGTCAGTAGCTTCAATCATTTCTGGTATATGAATAACATGATGTTTTTCAATGGCAAAAATCAATGAATATTGTAAATGCACAAACAGTAATTTCTCCACATTGCAAGGTGCAATTCTGAAATTTTTTGCTTTTTCCTGCTCCTCTTAGCATGATAAAGAAGATTCAAAGAGAGTGAGATGACAGCTCCTTTCATTCAGTCAGTAGCTTCAATCATTTCTGGACGTTTTTCAATGGCAAAAAACAATGAATATTGTAAATGCACAAACAGTAATTTCTCCGCATTGCAAGGTGCAATTCTGAAATTTTTTGCTTTTTCCTGCTCCTCTTAGCATGATAAAGAAGATTCAAAGAGAGCGAGATGCCAGCTCCTTTCATTCAGTCAGTAGCTTCAATCATTTCTGGTATATGAATAACATGATGTTTTTCAATGGCAAAAATCAATGAATATTGTAAATGCACAAACAGTAATTTCTCCGCATTGCAAGGTGCAATTCTGAAATTTTTTGCTTTTTCCTGCTCCTCTTAGCATGATAAAGAAGATTCAAAGAGAGTGAGATGCCAGCTCCTTTCATTCAGTCAGTAGCTTCAATCATTTCTGGACGTTTTTCAATGGCAAAAATCAATGAATATTGTAAATGCACAAACAGTAATTTCTCCGCATTGCAAGGTGCAATTCTGAAATTTTTTGCTTTTTCCTGCTCCTCTTAGCATGATAAAGAAGATTCAAAGAGAGTGAGATGCCAGCTCCTTTCATTCAGTCAGTAGCTTCAAACATTTCTGGTATATGAATAACATGATGTTTTTCAATGGCAAAAATCAATGAATATTGTAAATGCACAAACAGTAATTTCTCCGCATTGCAAGGTGCAATTCTGAAATTTTTTGCTTTTTCCTGCTCCTCTTAGCATGATAAAGAAGATTCAAAGAGAGTGAGATGCCAGCTCCTTTCATTCAGTCAGTAGCTTCAAACATTTCTGGTATATGAATAACATGATGTTTTTCAATGGCAAAAATCAATGAATATTGTAAATGCACAAAGAGTAATTTCTCCGCATTGCAAGGTGCAATTCTGAAATTTTTTGCTTTTTCCTGCTCCTCTTAGCATGATAAAGAAGATTCAAAGAGAGTGAGATGCCAGCTCCTTTCATTCAGTCAGTAGCTTCAATCATTTCTGGACGTTTTTCAATGGCAAAAATCAATGAATATTGTAAATGCACAAACAGTAATTTCTCCGCATTGCAAGGTGCAATTCTGAAATTTTTTGCTTTTTCCTGCTCCTCTTAGCATGATAAAGAAGATTCAAAGAGAGTGAGATGCCAGCTCCTTTCATTCAGTCAGTAGCTTCAATCATTTCTGGACGTTTTTCAATGGCAAAAATCAATGAATATTGTAAATGCACAAACAGTAATTTCTCCGCATTGCAAGGTGCAATTCTGAAATTTTTTGCTTTTTCCTGCTCCTCTTAGCATGATAAAGAAGATTCAAAGAGAGTGAGATGCCAGCTCCTTTCATTCAGTCAGTAGCTACAAACATTTCTGGTATATGAATAACATGATGTTTTTCAATGGCAAAAATCAATGAATATTGTAAATGCACAAACAGTAATTTCTCCGCATTGCAAGGTGCAATTCTGAAATTTTTTGCTTTTTCCTGCTCCTCTTAGCATGATAAAGAAGATTCAAAGAGAGTGAGATGCCAGCTCCTTTCATTCATTCAGTAGCTTCAATCATTTCTGGACGTTTTTCAATGGCAAAAATCAATGAATATTGTAAATGCACAAACAGTAATTTCTCCGCATTGCAAGGTGCAATTCTGAAATTTTTTGCTTTTTCCTGCTCCTCTTAGCATGATAAAGAAGATTCAAAGAGAGTGAGATGCCAGCTCCTTTCATTCAGTCAGTAGCTTCAATCATTTCTGGACGTTTTTCAATGGCAAAAATCAATGAATATTGTAAATGCTCAAACAGTAATTTCTCCGCATTGCAAGGTGCAATTCTGAAATTTTTTGCTTTTTCCTGCTCCTCTTAGCATGACAAAGAAGATTCAAAGAGAGTAAGATGCCAGCTCCTTTCATTCAGTCAGTAGCTTCAATCATTTCTGGTATATGAATAACATGATGTTTTTCAATGGCAAAAATCAATGAATATTGTAAATGCACAAACAGTAATTTCTCCGCATTGCAAGGTGCAATTCTGAAATTTTTTGCTTTTTCCTGCTCCTCTTAGCATGATAAAGAAGATTCAAAGAGAGTGAGATGCCAGCTCCTTTCATTCAGTCAGTAGCTTCAATCATTTCTGGACGTTTTTCAATGGCAAAAATCAATGAATATTGTAAATGCACAAACAGTAATTTCTCCGCATTGCAAGGTGCAATTCTGAAATTTTTTGCTTTTTCCTGCTCCTCTTAGCATGATAAAGAAGATTCAAAGAGAGTGAGATGCCAGCTCCTTTCATTCAGTCAGTAGCTTCAATCATTTCTGGACGTTTTTCAATGGCAAAAATCAATGAATATTGTAAATGCACAAACAGTAATTTCTCCGCATTGCAAGGTGCAATTCTGAAATTTTTTGCTTTTTCCTGCTCCTCTTAGCATGATAAAGAAGATTCAAAGAGAGTGAGATGCCAGCTCCTTTCATTCAGTCAGTAGCTTCAAACATTTCTGGTATATGAATAACATGATGTTTTTCAATGGCAAAAATCAATGAATATTGTAAAAGCACAAACAGTAATTTCTCCGCATTGCAAGGTGCAATTCTGAAATTTTTTGCTTTTTCCTGCTCCTCTTAGCATGATAAAGAAGATTCAAAGAGAGTGAGATGCCAGCTCCTTTCATTCAGTCAGTAGCTTCAATCATTTCTGGACGTTTTTCAATGGCAAAAATCAATGAATATTGTAAATGCACAAACAGTAATTTCTCCGCATTGCAAGGTGCAATTCTGAAATTTTTTGCTTTTTCCTGCTCCTCTTAGCATGATAAAGAAGATTCAAAGAGAGTGAGATGCCAGCTCCTTTCATTCAGTCAGTAGCTTCAATCATTTCTGGTATATGAATAACATGATGTTTTTCAATGGCAAAAATCAATGAATATTGTAAATGCACAAACAGTAATTTCTCCGCATTGCAAGTTGCAATTCTGAAATTTTTTGCTTTTTCCTGCTCCTCTTAGCATGATAAAGAAGATTCAAAGAGAGTGAGATGCCAGCTCCTTTCATTCAGTCAGTAGCTTCAATCATTTCTGGACGTTTTTCAATGGCAAAAATCAATGAATATTGTAAATGCACAAACAGTAATTTCTCCGCATTGCAAGGTGCAATTCTGAAATTTTTTGCTTTTTCCTGCTCCTCTTAGCATGATAAAGAAGATTCAAAGAGAGTGAGATGCCAGCTCCTTTCATTCAGTCAGTAGCTTCAATCATTTCTGGACGTTTTTCAATGGCAAAAATCAATGAATATTGTAAATGCACAAACAGTAATTTCTCCGCATTGCAAGTTGCAATTCTGAAATTTTTTGCTTTTTCCTGCTCCTCTTAGCATGATAAAGAAGATTCAAAGAGAGTGAGATGCCAGCTCCTTTCATTCAGTCAGTAGCTTCAAACATTTCTGGTATATGAATAACATGATGTTTTTCAATGGCAAAAATCAATGAATATTTTAAAAGCACAAACAGTAATTTCTCCGCATTGCAAGGTGCAATTCTGAAATTTTTTGCTTTTTCCTGCTCCTCTTAGCATGATAAAGAAGATTCAAAGAGAGTGAGATGCCAGCTCCTTTCATTCAGTCAGTAGCTTCAATCATTTCTGGACGTTTTTCAATGGCAAAAATCAATGAATATTGTAAATGCACAAACAGTAATTTCTCCGCATTGCAAGGTGCAATTCTGAAATTTTTTGCTTTTTCCTGCTCCTCTTAGCATGATAAAGAAGATTCAAAGAGAGTGAGATGCCAGCTCCTTTCATTCAGTCAGTAGCTTCAATCATTTCTGGTATATGAATAACATGATGTTTTTCAATGGCAAAAATCAATGAATATTGTAAATGCACAAACAGTAATTTCTCCACATTGCAAGGTGCAATTCTGAAATTTTTTGCTTTTTCCTGCTCCTCTTAGCATGATAAAGAAGATTCAAAGAGAGTGAGATGCCAGCTCCTTTCATTCAGTCAGTAGCTTCAATCATTTCTGGACGTTTTTCAATGGCAAAAATCAATGAATATTGTAAATGCACAAACAGTAATTTCTCCGCATTGCAAGGTGCAATTCTGAAATTTTTTGCTTTTTCCTGCTCCTCTTAGCATGATAAAGAAGATTCAAAGAGAGCGAGATGCCAGCTCCTTTCATTCAGTCAGTAGCTTCAATCATTTCTGGTATATGAATAACATGATGTTTTTCAATGGCAAAAATCAATGAATATTGTAAATGCACAAACAGTAATTTCTCCGCATTGCAAGGTGCAATTCTGAAATTTTTTGCTTTTTCCTGCTCCTCTTAGCATGATAAAGAAGATTCAAAGAGAGTGAGATGCCAGCTCCTTTCATTCAGTCAGTAGCTTCAATCATTTCTGGACGTTTTTCAATGGCAAAAATCAATGAATATTGTAAATGCACAAACAGTAATTTCTCCGCATTGCAAGGTGCAATTCTGAAATTTTTTGCTTTTTCCTGCTCCTCTTAGCATGATAAAGAAGATTCAAAGAGAGTGAGATGCCAGCTCCTTTCATTCAGTCAGTAGCTTCAAACATTTCTGGTATATGAATAACATGATGTTTTTCAAAGGCAAAAATCAATGAATATTGTAAATGCACAAACAGTAATTTCTCCGCATTGCAAGGTGCAATTCTGAAATTTTTTGCTTTTTCCTGCTCCTCTTAGCATGATAAAGAAGATTCAAAGAGAGTGAGATGCCAGCTCCTTTCATTCAGTCAGTAGCTTCAATCATTTCTGGACGTTTTTCAATGGCAAAAATCAATGAATATTGTAAATGCACAAACAGTAATTTCTCCGCATTGCAAGGTGCAATTCTGAAATTTTTTGCTTTTTCCTGCTCCTCTTAGCATGATAAAGAAGATTCAAAGAGAGTGAGATGCCAGCTCCTTTCATTCAGTCAGTAGCTTCAATCATTTCTGGACGTTTTTCAATGGCAAAAATCAATGAATATTGTAAATGCACAAACAGTAATTTCTCCGCATTGCAAGGTGCAATTCTGAAATTTTTTGCTTTTTCCTGCTCCTCTTAGCATGATAAAGAAGATTCAAAGAGAGTGAGATGCCAGCTCGTTTCATTCAGTCAGTAGCTTCAATCATTTCTGGTATATGAATAACATGATGTTTTTCAATAGCAAAAATCAATGAATATTGTAAATGCACAAACAGTAATTTCTCCGCATTGCAAGGTGCAATTCTGAAATTTTTTGCTTTTTCCTGCTCCTCTTAGCATGATAAAGAAGATTCAAAGAGAGTGAGATGCCAGCTCCTTTCATTCAGTCAGCAGCTTCAATCATTTCTGGACATTTTTCAATGGCAAAAATCAATGAATATTGTAAATGCACAAACAGTAATTTCTCCGCATTGCAAGGTGCAATTCTGAAATTTTTTGCTTTTTCCTGCTCCTCTTAGCATGATAAAGAAGATTCAAAGAGAGTGAGATGCCAGCTCCTTTCATTCAGTCAGTAGCTTCAAACATTTCTGGTATATGAATAACATGATGTTTTTCAATGGCAAAAATCAATGAATATTGTAAAAGCACAAACAGTAATTTCTCCGCATTGCAAGGTGCAATTCTGAAATTTTTTGCTTTTTCCTGCTCCTCTTAGCATGATAAAGAAGATTCAAAGAGAGTGAGATGCCAGCTCCTTTCATTCAGTCAGTAGCTTCAATCATTTCTGGACGTTTTTCAATGGCAAAAATCAATGAATATTGTAAATGCACAAACAGTAATTTCTCCGCATTGCAAGGTGCAATTCTGAAATTTTTTGCTTTTTCCTGCTCCTCTTAGCATGATAAAGAAGATTCAAAGAGAGTGAGATGCCAGCTCCTTTCATTCAGTCAGTAGCTTCAATCATTTCTGGTATATGAATAACATGATGTTTTTCAATGGCAAAAATCAATGAATATTGTAAATGCACAAACAGTAATTTCTCCGCATTGCAAGTTGCAATTCTGAAATTTTTTGCTTTTTCCTGCTCCTCTTAGCATGATAAAGAAGATTCAAAGAGAGTGAGATGCCAGCTCCTTTCATTCAGTCAGTAGCTTCAATTATTTCTGGACGTTTTTCAATGGCAAAAATCAATGAATATTGTAAATGCACAAACAGTAATTTCTCCGCATTGCAAGGTGCAATTCTGAAATTTTTTGCTTTTTCCTGCTCCTCTTAGCATGATAAAGAAGATTCAAAGAGAGTGAGATGCCAGCTCCTTTCATTCAGTCAGTTGCTTCAATCATTTCTGGACGTTTTTCAATGGCAAAAATCAATGAATATTGTAAATGCACAAACAGTAATTTCTCCGCATTTCAAGGTGCAATTCTGAAATTTTTTGCTTTTTCCTGCTCCTCTTAGCATGATAAAGAAGATTCAAAGAGAGTGAGATGCCAGCTCCTTTCATTCAGTCAGTAGCTTCAATCATTTCTGGACGTTTTTCAATGGCAAAAATCAATGAATATTGTAAATGCACAAACAGTAATTTCTCCGCATTGCAAGGTGCAATTCTGAAATTTTTTGCTTTTTCCTGCTCCTCTTTGCATGATAAAGAAGATTCAAAGAGAGTGAGATGCCAGCTCCTTTCATTCAGTCAGTAGCTTCAATCATTTCTGGTATATGAATAACATGATGTTTTTCAATGGCAAAAATCAATGAATATTGTAAATGCACAAACAGTAATTTCTCCGCATTGCAAGGTGCAATTCTGAAATTTTTGGCTTTTTCCTGCTCCTCTTAGCATGATAAAGAAGATTCAAAGAGAGTGAGATGCCAGCTCCTTTCATTCAGTCAGTAGCTTCAATCATTTCTGGATGTTTTTCAATGGCAAAAATCAATGAATATTGTAAATGCACAAACAGTAATTTCTCCGCATTGCAAGGTGCAATTCTGAAATTTCTTGCATTTTCCTGCTCCTCTTAGCATGATAAAGAAGATTCAAAGAGAGTGAGATGCCAGCTCCTTTCATTCAGTCAGTAGCTTCAATCATTTCTGGACGTTTTTCAATGGCAAAAATCAATGAATATTGTAAATGCACAAACAGTAATTTCTTCGCATTGCAAGGTGCAATTCTGAAATTTTTTGCTTTTTCCTGCTCCTCTTAGCATGATAAAGAAGATTCAAAGAGAGTGAGATGCCAGCTCCTTTCATTCAGTCAGTAGCTTCAAACATTTCTGGTATATGAATAACATGATGTTTTTCAATGGCAAAAATCAATGAATATTGTAAATGCACAAACAGTAATTTCTCCGCATTGCAAGGTGCAATTCTGAAATTTTTTGCTTTTTCCTGCTCCTCTTAGCATGATAAAGAAGATTCAAAGAGAGTGAGATGCCAGCTCCTTTCATTCAGTCAGTAGCTTCAATCATTTCTGGACGTTTTTCAATGGCAAAAATCAATGAATATTGTAAATGCACAAACAGTAATTTCTCCGCATTGCAAGGTGCAATTCTGAAATTTTTTGCTTTTTCCTGCTCCTCTTAGCATGATAAAGAAGATTCAAAGAGAGTGAGATGCCAGCTTCTTTCATTCAGTCAGTAGCTTCAAACATTTCTGGGATATGAATAACATGATGTTTTTCAATGGCAAAAATTAATGAATATTGTAAATGCACAAACAGTAATTTCTCCGCATTGCAAGGTGCAATTCTGAAATTTTTTGCTTTTTCCTGCTCCTCTTAGCATGATAAAATAGATTCAAAGAGAGTGAGATGCCAGCTCCTTTCATTCAGTCAGTAGCTTCAATCATTTCTGGACGTTTTTCAATGGCAAAAATCAATGAATATTGTAAATGCACAAACAGTAATTTCTCCGCATTGCAAGGTGCAATTCTGAAATTTTTTGCTTTTTCCTGCTCCTCTTAGCATGATAAAGAAGATTCAAAGAGAGTGAGATGCCAGCTCCTTTCATTCAGTCAGTAGCTTCAATCATTTCTGGACGTTTTTCAATGGCAAAAATCAATGAATATTGTAAATGCACAAACAGTAATTTCTCCGCATTGCAAGGTGCAATTCTGAAATTTTTTGCTTTTTCCTGCTCCTCTTAGCATGATAAAGAAGATTCAAAGAGAGTGAGATGCCAGCTCCTTTCATTCAGTCAGTAGCTTCAATCATTTCTGGTATATGAATAACATGATGTTTTTCAATGGCAAAAATCAATGAATATTGTAAATGCACAAACAGTAATTTCTCCGCATTGCAAGTTGCAATTCTGAAATTTTTTGCTTTTTCCTGCTCCTCTTAGCATGATAAAGAAGATTCAAAGAGAGTGAGATGCCAGCTCCTTTCATTCAGTCAGTAGCTTCAATCATTTCTGGACGTTTTTCAATGGCAAAAATCAATGAATATTGTAAATGCACAAACAGTAATTTCTCCGCATTGCAAGGTGCAATTCTGAAATTTTTTGCTTTTTCCTGCTCCTCTTAGCATGATAAAGAAGATTCAAAGAGAGTGAGATGCCAGCTCCTTTCATTCAGTCAGTAGCTTCAATCATTTCTGGACGTTTTTCAAGGGCAAAAATCAATGAATATTGTAAATGCACAAACAGTAATTTCTCCGCATTGCAAGGTGCAATTCTGAAATTTTTTGCTTTTTCCTGCTCCTCTTAGCATGATAAAGAAGATTCAAAGAGAGTGAGATGCCAGCTCCTTTCATTCAGTCAGTAGCTTCAAACATTTCTGGTATATGAATAACATGATGTTTTTCAATGGCAAAAATCAATGAATATTGTAAAAGCACAAACAGTAATTTCTCCGCATTGCAAGGTGCAATTCTGAAATTTTTTGCTTTTTCCTGCTCCTCTTAGCATGATAAAGAAGATTCAAAGAGAGTGAGATGCCAGCTCCTTTCATTCAGTCAGTAGCTTCAATCATTTCTGGACGTTTTTCAATGGCAAAAATCAATGAATATTGTAAATGCACAAACAGTAATTTCTCCGCATTGCAAGGTGCAATTCTGAAATTTTTTGCTTTTTCCTGCTCCTCTTAGCATGATAAAGAAGATTCAAAGAGAGTGAGATGCCAGCTCCTTTCATTCAGTCAGTAGCTTCAATCATTTCTGGTATATGAATAACATGATGTTTTTCAATGGCAAAAATCAATGAATATTGTAAATGCACAAACAGTAATTTCTCCACATTGCAAGGTGCAATTCTGAAATTTTTTGCTTTTTCCTGCTCCTCTTAGCATGATAAAGAAGATTCAAAGAGAGTGAGATGCCAGCTCCTTTCATTCAGTCAGTAGCTTCAATCTCTTCTGGACGTTTTTCAATGGCAAAAATCAATGAATATTGTAAATGCACAAACAGTAATTTCTCCGCATTGCAAGGTGCAATTCTGAAATTTTTTGCTTTTTCCTGCTCCTCTTAGCATGATAAAGAAGATTCAAAGAGAGCGAGATGCCAGCTCCTTTCATTCAGTCAGTAGCTTCAATCATTTCTGGTATATGAATAACATGATGTTTTTCAATGGCAAAAATCAATGAATATTGTAAATGCACAAACAGTAATTTCTCCGCATTGCAAGGTGAAATTCTGAAATTTTTTGCTTTTTCCTGCTCCTCTTAGCATGATAAAGAAGATTCAAAGAGAGTGAGATGCCAGCTCCTTTCATTCAGTCAGTAGCTTCAATCATTTCTGGACGTTTTTCAATGGCAAAAATCAATGAATATTGTAAATGCACAAACAGTAATTTCTCCGCATTGCAAGGTGCAATTCTGAAATTTTTTGCTTTTTCCTGCTCCTCTTAGCTTGATAAAGAAGATTCAAAGAGAGTGAGATGCTAGCTCCTTTCATTCAGTCAGTAGCTTCAAACATTTCTGGTATATGAATAACATGATGTTTTTCAATGGCAAAAATCAATGAATATTGTAAATGCACAAACAGTAATTTCTCCGCATTGCAAGGTGCAATTCTGAAATTTTTTGCTTTTTCCTGCTCCTCTTAGCATGATAAAGAAGATTCAAAGAGAGTGAGATGCCAGCTCCTTTCATTCAGTCAGTAGCTTCAATCATTTCTGGACGTTTTTCAATGGCAAAAATCAATGAATATTGTAAATGCACAAACAGTAATTTCTCCGCATTGCAAGGTGCAATTCTGAAATTTTTTGCTTTTTCCTGCTCCTCTTAGCATGATAAAGAAGATTCAAAGAGAGTGAGATGCCAGCTCCTTTCATTCAGTCAGTAGCTTCAATCATTTCTGGACGTTTTTCAATGGCAAAAATCAATGAATATTGTAAATGCACAAACAGTAATTTCTCCGCATTGCAAGGTGCAATTCTGAAATTTTTTGCTTTTTCCTGCTCCTCTTAGCATGATAAAGAAGATTCAAAGAGAGTGAGATGCCAGCTCCTTTCATTCAGTCAGTAGCTTCAATCATTTCTGGTATATGAATAACATGATGTTTTTCAATGGCAAAAATCAATGAATATTGTAAATGCACAAACAGTAATTTCTCCGCATTGCAAGGTGCAATTCTGAAATTTTTTGCTTTTTCCTGCTCCTCTTAGCATGATAAAGAAGATTCAAAGAGAGTGAGATGCCAGCTCCTTTCATTCAGTCAGCAGCTTCAATCATTTCTGGACATTTTTCAATGGCAAAAATCAATGAATATTGTAAATGCACAAACAGTAATTTCTCCGCATTGCAAGGTGCAATTCTGAAATGTTTTGCTTTTTCCTGCTCCTCTTAGCATGATAAAGAAGATTCAAAGAGAGTGAGATGCCAGCTCCTTTCATTCAGTCAGTAGCTTCAAACATTTCTGGTATATGAATAACATGATGTGTTTCAATAGCAAAAATCAATGAATATTGTAAAAGCACAAACAGTAATTTCTCCGCATTGCAAGGTGCAATTCTGAAATTTTTTGCTTTTTCCTGCTCCTCTTAGCATGATAAAGAAGATTCAAAGAGAGTGAGATGCCAGCTCCTTTCATTCAGTCAGTAGCTTCAATCATTTCTGGACGTTTTTCAATGGCAAAAATCAATGAATATTGTAAATGCACAAACAGTAATTTCTCCGCATTGCAAGGTGCCATTCTGAAATTTTTTGCTTTTTCCTGCTCCTCTTAGCATGATAAAGAAGATTCAAAGAGAGTGAGATTCCAGCTCCTTTCATTCAGTCAGTAGCTTCAATCATTACTGGTATATGAATAACATGATGTTTTTCAATGGCAAAAATCAATGAATATTGTAAATGCACAAACAGTAATTTCTCCGCATTGCAAGTTGCAATTCTGAAATTTTTTGCTTTTTCCTGCTCCTCTTAGCATGATAAAGAAGATTCAAAGAGAGTGAGATGCCAGCTCCTTTCATTCAGTCAGTAGCTTCAATTATTTCTGGACGTTTTTCAATGGCAAAAATCAATGAATATTGTAAATGCACAAACAGTAATTTCTCCGCATTGCAAGGTGCAATTCTGAAATTTTTTGCTTTTTCCTGCTCCTCTTAGCATGATAAAGAAGATTCAAAGAGAGTGAGATGCCAGCTCCTTTCATTCAGTCAGTTGCTTCAATCATTTCTGGACGTTTTTCAATGGCAAAAATCAGTGAATATTGTAAATGCACAAACAGTAATTTCTCCGCATTGCAAGGTGCAATTCTGAAATTTTTTGCTTTTTCCTGCTCCTCTTAGCATGATAAAGAAGATTCAAAGAGAGTGAGATGCCAGCTCCTTTCATTCAGTCAGTAGCTTCAATCATTTCTGGACGTTTTTCAATGGCAAAAATCAATGAATATTGTAAATGCACAAACAGTAATTTCTCCGCATTGCAAGGTGCAATTCTGAAATTTTTTGCTTTTTCCTGCTCCTCTTTGCATGATAAAGAAGATTCAAAGAGAGTGAGATGCCAGCTCCTTTCATTCAGTCAGTAGCTTCAATCATTTCTGGTATATGAATAACATGATGTTTTTCAATGGCAAAAATCAATGAATATTGTAAATGCACAAACAGTAATTTCTCCGCATTGCAAGGTGCAATTCTGAAATTTTTGGCTTTTTCCTGCTCCTCTTAGCATGATAAAGAAGATTCAAAGAGAGTGAGATGCCAGCTCCTTTCATTCAGTCAGTAGCTTCAATCATTTCTGGATGTTTTTCAATGGCAAAAATCAATGAATATTGTAAATGCACAAACAGTAATTTCTCCGCATTGCAAGGTGCAATTCTGAAATTTCTTGCATTTTCCTGCTCCTCTTAGCATGATAAAGAAGATTCAAAGAGAGTGAGATGCCAGCTCCTTTCATTCAGTCAGTAGCTTCAATCATTTCTGGACGTTTTTCAATGGCAAAAATCAATGAATATTGTAAAAGCACAAACAGTAATTTCTCCGCATTGCAAGGTGCAATTCTGAAATTTTTTGCTTTTTCCTGCTCCTCTTAGCATGATAAAGAAGATTCAAAGAGAGTGCGATGCCAGCTCCTTTCATTCAGTCAGTAGCTTCAAACATTTCTGGTATATGAATAACATGATGTTTTTCAATGGCAAAAATCAATGAATATTGTAAATGCACAAACAGTAATTTCTCCGCATTGCAAGGTGCAATTCTGAAATTTTTTGCTTTTTCCTGCTCCTCTTAGCATGATAAAGAAGATTCAAAGAGAGTGAGATGCCAGCTCCTTTCATTCAGTCAGTAGCTTCAATCATTTCTGGTATATGAATAACATGATGTTTTTCAATGGCAAAAATCAATGAATATTGTAAATGCACAAACAGTAATTTCTCCGCATTGCAAGTTGCAATTCTGAAATTTTTTGCTTTTTCCTGCTCCTCTTAGCATGATAAAGAAGATTCAAAGAGAGTGAGATGCCAGCTCCTTTCATTCAGTCAGTAGCTTCAATCATTTCTGGACGTTTTTCAATGGCAAAAATCAATGAATATTGTAAATGCACAAACAGTAATTTCTCCGCATTGCAAGGTGCAATTCTGAAATTTTTTGCTTTTTCCTGCTCCTCTTAGCATGATAAAGAAGATTCAAAGAGAGTGAGATGCCAGCTCCTTTCATTCAGTCAGTAGCTTCAATCATTTCTGGACGTTTTTCAATGGCAAAAATCAATGAATATTGTAAATGCACAAACAGTAATTTCTCCGCATTGCAAGGTGCAATTCTGAAATTTTTTGCTTTTTCCTGCTCCTCTTAGCATGATAAAGAAGATTCAAAGAGAGCGAGATGCCAGCTCCTTTCATTCAGTCAGTAGCTTCAATCATTTCTGGTATATGAATAACATGATGTTTTTCAATGGCAAAAATCAATGAATATTGTAAATGCACAAACAGTAATTTCTCCGCATTGCAAGGTGCAATTCTGAAATTTTTTGCTTTTTCCTGCTCCTCTTAGCATGATAAAGAAGATTCAAAGAGAGTGAGATGCCAGCTCCTTTCATTCAGTCAGTAGCTTCAATCATTTCTGGACGTTTTTCAATGGCAAAAATCAATGAATATTGTAAATGCACAAACAGTAATTTCTCCGCATTGCAAGGTGCAATTCTGAAATTTTTTGCTTTTTCCTGCTCCTCTTAGCATGATAAAGAAGATTCAAAGAGAGTGAGATGCCAGCTCCTTTCATTCAGTCAGTAGCTTCAAACATTTCTGGTATATGAATAACATGATGTTTTTCAATGGCAAAAATCAATGAATATTGTAAATGCACAAACAGTAATTTCTCCGCATTGCAAGGTGCAATTCTGAAATTTTTTGCTTTTTCCTGCTCCTCTTAGCATGATAAAGAAGATTCAAAGAGAGTGAGATGCCAGCTCCTTTCATTCAGTCAGTAGCTTCAATCATTTCTGGACGTTTTTCAATGGCAAAAATCAATGAATATTGTAAATGCACAAACAGTAATTTCTCCGCATTGCAAGGTGCAATTCTGAAATTTTTTGCTTTTTCCTGCTCCTCTTAGCATGATAAAGAAGATTCAAAGAGAGTGAGATGCCAGCTCCTTTCATTCAGTCAGTAGCTTCAATCATTTCTGGACGTTTTTCAATGGCAAAAATCAATGAATATTGTAAATGCACAAACAGTAATTTCTCCGCATTGCAAGGTGCAATTCTGAAATTTTTTGCTTTTTCCTGCTCCTCTTAGCATGATAAAGAAGATTCAAAGAGAGTGAGATGCCAGCTCCTTTCATTCAGTCAGTAGCTTCAATCATTTCTGGTATATGAATAACATGATGTTTTTCAATGGCAAAAATCAATGAATATTGTAAATGCACAAACAGTAATTTCTCCGCATTGCAAGGTGCAATTCTGAAATTTTTTGCTTTTTCCTGCTCCTCTTAGCATGATAAAGAAGATTCAAAGAGAGTGAGATGCCAGCTCCTTTCATTCAGTCAGCAGCTTCAATCATTTCTGGACATTTTTCAATGGCAAAAATCAATGAATATTGTAAATGCACAAACAGTAATTTCTCCGCATTGCAAGGTGCAATTCTGAAATTTTTTGCTTTTTCCTGCTCCTCTTAGCATGATAAAGAAGATTCAAAGAGAGTGAGATGCCAGCTCCTTTCATTCAGTCAGTAGCTTCAAACATTTCTGGTATATGAATAACATGATGTTTTTCAATGGCAAAAATCAATGAATATTGTAAAAGCACGAACAGTAATTTCTCCGCATTGCAAGGTGCAATTCTGAAATTTTTTGCTTTTTCCTGCTCCTCTTAGCATGATAAAGAAGATTCAAAGAGAGTGAGATGCCAGCTCCTTTCATTCAGTCAGTAGCTTCAATCAGTTCTGGTATATGAATAACATGATGTTTTTCAATGGCAAAAATCAATGAATATTGTAAATGCACAAACAGTAATTTCTCCG
Organism: Phyllobates terribilis; assembly: GCF_046119375.1. Lineage (NCBI taxonomy): Eukaryota > Metazoa > Chordata > Amphibia > Anura > Dendrobatidae > Phyllobates > Phyllobates terribilis. Next base: position 23,781 of record NW_027364182.1, read on the forward strand.
CATTGCAAGTTGCAATTCTGAAATTTTTTGCTTTTTCCTGCTCCTCTTAGCATGATAAAGAAGATTCAAAGAGAGTGAGATGCCAGCTCCTTTCATTCAGTCAGTAGCTTCAATTATTTCTGGACGTTTTTCAATGGCAAAAATCAATGAATATTGTAAATGCACAAACAGTAATTTCTCCGCATTGCAAGGTGCAATTCTGAAATTTTTTGCTTTTTCCTGCTCCTCTTAGCATGATAAAGAAGATTCAAAGAGAGTGAGATGCCAGCTCCTTTCATTCAGTCAGTTGCTTCAATCATTTCTGGACGTTTTTCAATGGCAAAAATCAGTGAATATTGTAAATGCACAAACAGTAATTTCTCCGCATTGCAAGGTGCAATTCTGAAATTTTTTGCTTTTTCCTGCTCCTCTTAGCATGATAAAGAAGATTCAAAGAGAGTGAGATGCCAGCTCCTTTCATTCAGTCAGTAGCTTCAATCATTTCTGGACGTTTTTCAATGGCAAAAATCAATGAATATTGTAAATGCACAAACAGTAATTTCTCCGCATTGCAAGGTGCAATTCTGAAATTTTTTGCTTTTTCCTGCTCCTCTTTGCATGATAAAGAAGATTCAAAGAGAGTGAGATGCCAGCTCCTTTCATTCAGTCAGTAGCTTCAATCATTTCTGGTATATGAATAACATGATGTTTTTCAATGGCAAAAATCAATGAATATTGTAAATGCACAAACAGTAATTTCTCCGCATTGCAAGGTGCAATTCTGAAATTTTTGGCTTTTTCCTGCTCCTCTTAGCATGATAAAGAAGATTCAAAGAGAGTGAGATGCCAGCTCCTTTCATTCAGTCAGTAGCTTCAATCATTTCTGGATGTTTTTCAATGGCAAAAATCAATGAATATTGTAAATGCACAAACAGTAATTTCTCCGCATTGCAAGGTGCAATTCTGAAATTTCTTGCATTTTCCTGCTCCTCTTAGCATGATAAAGAAGATTCAAAGAGAGTGAGATGCCAGCTCCTTTCATTCAGTCAGTAGCTTCAATCATTTCTGGACGTTTTTCAATGGCAAAAATCAATGAATATTGTAAATGCACAAACAGTAATTTCTCCGCATTGCAAGGTGCAATTCTGAAATTTTTTGCTTTTTCCTGCTCCTCTTAGCATGATAAAGAAGATTCAAAGAGAGTGAGATGCCAGCTCCTTTCATTCAGTCAGTAGCATCAAACATTTCTGGTATATGAATAACATGATGTTTTTCAATGGCAAAAATCAATGAATATTGTAAATGCACAAACAGTAATTTCTCCGCATTGCAAGGTGCAATTCTGAAATTTTTTGCTTTTTCCTGCTCCTCTTAGCATGATAAAGAAGATTCAAAGAGAGTGAGATGCCAGCTCCTTTCATTCAGTCAGTAGCTTCAATCATTTCTGGACGTTTTTCAATGGCAAAAATCAATGAATATTGTAAATGCACAAACAGTAATTTCTCCGCATTGCAAGGTGCAATTCTGAAATTTTTTGCTTTTTCCTGCTCCTCTTAGCATGATAAAGAAGATTCAAAGAGAGTGAGATGCCAGCTTCTTTCATTCAGTCAGTAGCTTCAAACATTTCTGGGATATGAATAACATGATGTTTTTCAATGGCAAAAATTAATGAATATTGTAAATGCACAAACAGTAATTTCTCCGCATTGCAAGGTGCAATTCTGAAATTTTTTGCTTTTTCCTGCTCCTCTTAGCATGATAAAGAAGATTCAAAGAGAGTGAGATGCCAGCTCCTTTCATTCAGTCAGTAGCTTCAATCATTTCTGGACGTTTTTCAATGGCAAAAATCAATGAATATTGTAAATGCACAAACAGTAATTTCTCCGCATTGCAAGGTGCAATTCTGAAATTTTTTGCTTTTTCCTGCTCCTCTTAGCATGATAAAGAAGATTCAAAGAGAGTGAGATGCCAGCTCCTTTCATTCAGTCAGTAGCTTCAATCATTTCTGGTATATGAATAACATGATGTTTTTCAATGGCAAAAATCAATGAATATTGTAAATGCACAAACAGTAATTTCTCCGCATTGCAAGTTGCAATTCTGAAATTTTTTGCTTTTTCCTGCTCCTCTTAGCATGATAAAGAAGATTCAAAGAGAGTGAGATTCCAGCTCCTTTCATTCAGTCAGTAGCTTCAATCATTTCTGGACGTTTTTCAATGGCAAAAATCAATGAATATTGTAAATGCACAAACAGTAATTTCTCCGCATTGCAAGGTGCAATTCTGAAATTTTTTGCTTTTTCCTGCTCCTCTTAGCATGATAAAGAAGATTCAAAGAGAGTGAGATGCCAGCTCCTTTCATTCAGTCAGTAGCTTCAATCATTTCTGGACGTTTTTCAATGGCAAAAATCAATGAATATTGTAAATGCACAAACAGTAATTTCTCCGCATTGCAAGATGCAATTCTGAAATTTTTTGCTTTTTCCTGCTCCTCTTAGCATGATAAAAAAGATTCAAAGAGAGTGAGATGCCAGCTCCTTTCATTCAGTCAGTAGCTTCAATCATTTCTGGACGTTTTTCAATGGCAAAAATCAATGAATATTGTAAATGCACAAACAGTAATTTCTCCGCATTGCAAGGTGCAATTCTGAAATTTTTTGCTTTTTCCTGCTCCTCTTAGCATGATAAAGAAGATTCAAAGAGAGTGAGATGCCAGCTCCTTTCATTCAGTCAGTAGCTTCAATCATTTCTGGTATATGAATAACATGATGTTTTTCAATGGCAAAAATCAATGAATATTGTAAATGCACAAACAGTAATTTCTCCGCATTGCAAGGTGCAATTCTGAAATTTTTTGCTTTTTCCTGCTCCTCTTAGCATGATAAAGAAGATTCAAAGAGAGTGAGATGCCAGCTCCTTTCATTCAGTCAGTAGCTTCAATCATTTCTGGACGTTTTTCAATGGCAAAAATCAATGAATATTGTAAATGCACAAACAGTAATTTCTCCGCATTGCAAGGTGCAATTCTGAAATTTTTTGCTTTTTCCTGCTCCTCTTAGCATGATAAAGAAGATTCAAAGAGAGTGAGATGCCAGCTCCTTTCATTCAGTCAGTAGCTTCAGTCATTTCTGGACGTTTTTCAATGGCAAAAATCAATGAATATTGTAAATGCACAAACAGTAATTTCTCCGCATTGCAAGGTGCAATTCTGAAATTTTTTGCTTTTTCCTGCTCCTCTTAGCATGATAAAGAAGATTCAAAGAGAGTGAGATGCCAGCTCCTTTCATTCAGTCAGTAGCTTCAAACATTTCTGGTATAAACATTTCTGGACGTTTTTCAATGGCAAAAATCAATGAATATTGTAAATGCACAAACAGTAATATCTCCACATTGCAAGGTGCAATTCTGAAATTTTTTGCTTTTTCCTGCTAATCCTAGCATGATAAAGAAGATTCAAATAGAGTGAGATGCCAGCTCCTTTCATTCAGTCAGTAGCTTCAAACATTTCTGGACGTTTTTCAATGGCAAAATTCAATGAATATTGTAAATGCACAAACAGTAATATCTCCACATTGCCAGGTGCAATTCTGAAATTTTTTGCTTTTTCCTGCTAATCCTAGCATGAGAAAGAAGATTCAAAGAGAGTGAGATGCCAGCTCCTTTCATTCAGTCAGTAGCTTCAATCATTTCTGGACGTTTTTCAATGGCAAAAATCAATGAATATTGTAAATGCACAAACAGTAATTTCTCCGCATTGCAAGGTGCAATTCTGAAATTTTTTGCTTTTTCCTGCTCCTCTTAGCATGATAAAGAAGATTCAAAGAGAGTGAGATGCCAGCTCCTTTCATTCAGTCAGTAGCTTCAGTCATTTCTGGACGTTTTTCAATGGCAAAAATCAATGAATATTGTAAATGCACAAACAGTAATTTCTCCGCATTGCAAGGTGCAATTCTGAAATTTTTTGCTTTTTCCTGCTCCTCTTAGCATGATAAAGAAGATTCAAAGAGAGTGAGATGCCAGCTCCTTTCATTCAGTCAGTAGCTTCAATCATTTCTGGTATATGAATAACATGATGTTTTTCAATGGCAAAAATCAATGAATATTGTAAATGCACAAACAGTAATTTCTCCGCATTGCAAGGTGCAATTCTGAAATTTTTTGCTTTTTCCTGCTCCTCTTAGCATGATAAAGAAGATTCAAAGAGAGTGAGATGCCAGCTCCTTTCATTCAGTCAGTAGCTTCAATCATTTCTGGTATATGAATAACATGATGTTTTTCAATGGCAAAAATCAATGAATATTGTAAATGCACAAACAGTAATTTCTCCGCATTGCAAGTTGCAATTCTGAAATTTTTTGCTTTTTCCTGCTCCTCTTAGCATGATAAAGAAGATTCAAAGAGAGTGAGATGCCAGCTCCTTTCATTCAGTCAGTAGCTTCAATCATTTCTGGACGTTTTTCAATGGCAAAAATCAATGAATATTGTAAATGCACAAACAGTAATTTCTCCGCATTGCAAGGTGCAATTCTGAAATTTTTTGCTTTTTCCTGCTCCTCTTAGCATGATAAAGAAGATTCAAAGAGAGTGAGATGCCAGCTCCTTTCATTCAGTCAGTAGCTTCAATCATTTCTGGACGTTTTTCAATGGCAAAAATCAATGAATATTGTAAATGCACAAACAGTAATTTCTCCGCATTGCAAGGTGCAATTCTGAAATTTTTTGCTTTTTCCTGCTCCTCTTAGCATGATAAAGAAGATTCAAAGAGAGTGAGATGCCAGCTCCTTTCATTCAGTCAGTAGCTTCAAACATTTCTGGTATATGAATAACATGATGTTTTTCAATGGCAAAAATCAATGAATATTGTAAAAGCACAAACAGTAATTTCTCCGCATTGCAAGGTGCAATTCTGAAATTTTTTGCTTTTTCCTGCTCCTCTTAGCATGATAAAGAAGATTCAAAGAGAGTGAGATGCCAGCTCCTTTCATTCAGTCAGTAGCTTCAATCATTTCTGGACGTTTTTCAATGGCAAAAATCAATGAATATTGTAAATGCACAAACAGTAATTTCTCCGCATTGCAAGGTGCAATTCTGAAATTTTTTGCTTTTTCCTGCTCCTCTTAGCATGATAAAGAAGATTCAAAGAGAGTGAGATGCCAGCTCCTTTCATTCAGTCAGTAGCTTCAATCATTTCTGGACGTTTTTCAATGGCAAAAATCAATGAATATTGTAAATGCACAAACAGTAATTTCTCCGCATTGCAAGGTGCAATTCTGAAATTTTTTGCTTTTTCCTGCTCCTCTTAGCATGATAAAGAAGATTCAAAGAGAGTGAGATGCCAGCTCCTTTCATTCAGTCAGTAGCTTCAAACATTTCTGGTATATGAATAACATGATGTTTTTCAATGGCAAAAATCAATGAATATTGTAAAAGCACAAACAGTAATTTCTCCGCATTGCAAGGTGCAATTCTGAAATTTTTTGCTTTTTCCTGCTCCTCTTAGCATGATAAAGAAGATTCAAAGAGAGTGAGATGCCAGCTCCTTTCATTCAGTCAGTAGCTTCAATCATTTCTGGACGTTTTTCAATGGCAAAAATCAATGAATATTGTAAATGCACAAACAGTAATTTCTCCGCATTGCAAGGTGCAATTCTGAAATTTTTTGCTTTTTCCTGCTCCTCTTAGCATGATAAAGAAGATTCAAAGAGAGTGAGATGCCAGCTCCTTTCATTCAGTCAGTAGCTTCAATCATTTCTGGTATATGAATAACATGATGTTTTTCAATGGCAAAAATCAATGAATATTGTAAATGCACAAACAGTAATTTCTCCGCATTGCAAGTTGCAATTCTGAAATTTTTTGCTTTTTCATGCTCCTCTTAGCATGATAAAGAAGATTCAAAGAGAGTGAGATGCCAGCTCCTTTCATTCAGTCAGTAGCTTCAATCATTTCTGGACGTTTTTCAATGGCAAAAATCAATGAATATTGTAAATGCACAAACAGTAATTTCTCCGCATTGCAAGGTGCAATTCTGAAATTTTTTGCTTTTTCCTGCTCCTCTTAGCATGATAAAGAAGATTCAAAGAGAGTGAGATGCCAGCTCCATTCATTCAGTCAGTAGCTTCAATCATTTCTGGACGTTTTTCAATGGCAAAAATCAATGAATATTGTAAATGCACAAACAGTAATTTCTCCGCATTGCAAGGTGCAATTCTGAAATTTTTTGCTTTTTCCTGCTCCTCTTAGCATGATAAAGAAGATTCAAAGAGAGTGAGATGCCAGCTCCTTTCATTCAGTCAGTAGCTTCAAAAATTTCTGGTATATGAATAACATGATGTTTTTCAATGGCAAAAATCAATGAATATTGTAAAAGCACAAACAGTAATTTCTCCGCATTGCAAGGTGCAATTCTGAAATTTTTTGCTTTTTCCTGCTCCTCTTAGCATGATAAAGAAGATTCAAAGAGAGTGAGATGCCAGCTCCTTTCATTCAGTCAGTAGCTTCAATCATTTCTGGACGTTTTTCAATGGCAAAAATCAATGAATATTGTAAATGCACAAACAGTAATTTCTCCGCATTGCAAGGTGCAATTCTGAAATTTTTTGCTTTTTCCTGCTCCTCTTAGCATGATAAAGAAGATTCAAAGAGAGTGAGATGCCAGCTCCTTTCATTCAGTCAGTAGCTTCAATCATTTCTGGTATATGAATAACATGATGTTTTTCAATGGCAAAAATCAATGAATATTGTAAATGCACAAACAGTAATTTCTCCACATTGCAAGGTGCAATTCTGAAATTTTTTGCTTTTTCCTGCTCCTCTTAGCATGATAAAGAAGATTCAAAGAGAGTGAGATGCCAGCTCCTTTCATTCAGTCAGTAGCTTCAATCATTTCTGGACGTTTTTCAATGGCAAAAATCAATGAATATTGTAAATGCACAAACAGTAATTTCTCCGCATTGCAAGGTGCAATTCTGAAATTTTTTGCTTTTTCCTGCTCCTCTTAGCTTGATAAAGAAGATTCAAAGAGAGCGAGATGCCAGCTCCTTTCATTCAGTCAGTAGCTTCAATCATTTCTGGTATATGAATAACATGATGTTTTTCAATGGCAAAAATCAATGAATATTGTAAATGCACAAACAGTAATTTCTCCGCATTGCAAGGTGCAATTCTGAAATTTTTTGCTTTTTCCTGCTCCTCTTAGCATGATAAAGAAGATTCAAAGAGAGTGAGATGCCAGCTCCTTTCATTCAGTCAGTAGCTTCAATCATTTCTGGACGTTTTTCAATGGCAAAAATCAATGAATATTGTAAATGCACAAACAGTAATTTCTCCGCATTGCAAGGTGCAATTCTGAAATTTTTTGCTTTTTCCTGCTCCTCTTAGCATGATAAAGAAGATTCAAAGAGAGTGAGATGCCAGCTCCTTTCATTCAGTCAGTAGCTTCAATCATTTCTGGACGTTTTTCAATGGCAAAAATCAATGAATATTGTAAATGCACAAACAGTAATTTCTCCGCATTGCAAGGTGCAATTCTGAAATTTTTTGCTTTTTCCTGCTCCTCTTAGCATGATAAAGAAGATTCAAAGAGAGTGAGATGCCAGCTCCTTTCATTCAGTCAGTAGCTTCAATCATTTCTGGTATATGAATAACATGATGTTTTTCAATGGCAAAAATCAATGAATATTGTAAATGCACAAACAGTAATTTCTCCGCATTGCAAGGTGCAATTCTGAAATTTTTTGCTTTTTCCTGCTCCTCTTAGCATGATAAAGAAGATTCAAAGAGAGTGAGATGCCAGCTCCTTTCATTCAGTCAGCAGCTTCAATCATTTCTGGACATTTTTCAATGGCAAAAATCAATGAATATTGTAAATGCACAAACAGTAATTTCTCCGCATTGCAAGGTGCAATTCTGAAATTTTTTGCTTTTTCCTGCTCCTCTTAGCATGATAAAGAAGATTCAAAGAGAGTGAGATGCCAGCTCCTTTCATTCAGTCAGTAGCTTCAAACATTTCTGGTATATGAATAACATGATGTTTTTCAATGGCAAAAATCAGTGAATATTGTAAAAGCACAAACAGTAATTTCTCCGCATTGCAAGGTGCAATTCTGAAATTTTTTGCTTTTTCCTGCTCCTCTTAGCATGATAAAGAAGACTCAAAGAGAGTGAGATGCCAGCTCCTTTCATTCAGTCAGTAGCTTCAATCATTTCTGGACGTTTTTCAATGGCAAAAATCAATGAATATTGTAAATGCACAAACAGTAATTTCTCCGCATTGCAAGGTGCAATTCTGAAATTTTTTGCTTTTTCCTGCTCCTCTTAGCATGATAAAGAAGATTCAAAGAGAGTGAGATGCCAGCTCCTTTCATTCAGTCAGTAGCTTCAATCATTTCTGGTATATGAATAACATGATGTTTTTCAATGGCAAAAATCAATGAATATTGTAAATGCACAAACAGTAATTTCTCCGCATTGCAAGTTGCAATTCTGAAATTTTTTGCTTTTTCCTGCTCCTCTTAGCATGATAAAGAAGATTCAAAGAGAGTGAGATGCCAGCTCCTTTCATTCAGTCAGTAGCTTCAATTATTTCTGGACATTTTTCAATGGCAAAAATCAATGAATATTGTAAATGCACAAACAGTAATTTCTCCGCATTGCAAGGTGCAATTCTGAAATTTTTTGCTTTTTCCTGCTCCTCTTAGCATGATAAAGAAGATTCAAAGAGAGTGAGATGCCAGCTCCTTTCATTCAGTCAGTTGCTTCAATTATTTCTGGACGTTTTTCAATGGCAAAAATCAATGAATATTGTAAATGCACAAACAGTAATTTCTCCGCATTGCAAGGTGCAATTCTGAAATTTTTTGCTTTTTCCTGCTCCTCTTAGCATGATAAAGAAGATTCAAAGAGAGTGAGATGCCAGCTCTTTTCATTCAGTCAGTAGCTTCAATCATTTCTGGACGTTTTTCAATGGCAAAAATCAATGAATATTGTAAATGCACAAACAGTAATTTCTCCGCATTGCAAGGTGCAATTCTGAAATTTTTTGCTTTTTCCTGCTCCTCTTTGCATGATAAAGAAGATTCAAAGAGAGTGAGATGCCAGCTCCTTTCATTCAGTCAGTAGCTTCAATCATTTCTGGTATATGAATAACATGATGTTTTTCAATGGCAAAAATCAATGAATATTGTAAATGCACAAACAGTAATTTCTCCGCATTGCAAGGTGCAATTCTGAAATTTTTGGCTTTTTCCTGCTCCTCTTAGCATGATAAAGAAGATTCAAAGAGAGTGAGATGCCAGCTCCTTTCATTCAGTCAGTAGCTTCAATCATTTCTGGATGTTTTTCAATGGCAAAAATCAATGAATATTGTAAATGCACAAACAGTAATTTCTCCGCATTGCAAGGTGCAATTCTGAAATTTCTTGCATTTTCCTGCTCCTCTTAGCATGATAAAGAAGATTCAAAGAGAGTGAGATGCCAGCTCCTTTCATTCAGTCAGTAGCTTCAATCATTTCTGGACGTTTTTCAATGGCAAAAATCAATGAATATTGTAAATGCACAAACAGTAATTTCTCCGCATTGCAAGGTGCAATTCTGAAATTTTTTGCTTTTTCCTGCTCCTCTTAGCATGATAAAGAAGATTCAAAGAGAGTGAGATGCCAGCTCCTTTCATTCAGTCAGTAGCTTCAAACATTTCTGGTATATGAATAACATGATGTTTTTCAATGGCAAAAATCAATGAATATTGTAAATGCACAAACAGTAATTTCTCCGCATTGCAAGGTGCAATTCTGAAATTTTTTGCTTTTTCCTGCTCCTCTTAGCATGATAAAGAAGATTCAAAGAGAGTGAGATGCCAGCTCCTTTCATTCAGTCAGTAGCTTCAATCATTTCTGGACGTTTTTCAATGGCAAAAATCAATGAATATTGTAAATGCACAAACAGTAATTTCTCCGCATTGCAAGGTGCAATTCTGAAATTTTTTGCTTTTTCCTGCTCCTCTTAGCATGATAAAGAAGATTCAAAGAGAGTGAGATGCCAGCTTCTTTCATTCAGTCAGTAGCTTCAAACATTTCTGGGATATGAATAACATGATGTTTTTCAATGGCAAAAATTAATGAATATTGTAAATGCACAAACAGTAATTTCTACGCATTGCAAGGTGCAATTCTGAAATTTTTTGCTTTTTCCTGCTCCTCTTAGCATGATAAAGAAGATTCAAAGAGAGTGAGATGCCAGCTCCTTTCATTCAGTCAGTAGCTTCCATCATTTCTGGACGTTTTTCAATGGCAAAAATCAATGAATATTGTAAATGCACAAACAGTAATTTCTCCGCATTGCAAGGTGCAATTCTGAAATTTTTTGCTTTTTCCTGCTCCTCTTAGCATGATAAAGAAGATTCAAAGAGAGTGAGATGCCAGCTCCTTTCATTCAGTCAGTAGCTTCAATCATTTCTGGACGTTTTTCAATGGCAAAAATCAATGAATATTGTAAATGCACAAACAGTAATTTCTCCGCATTGCAAGGTGCAATTCTGAAATTTTTTGCTTTTTCCTGCTCCTCTTAGCATGATAAAGAAGATTCAAAGAGAGTGAGATGCCAGCTCCTTTCATTCAGTCAGTAGCTTCAATCATTTCTGGTATATGAATAACATGATGTTTTTCAATGGCAAAAATCAATGAATATTGTAAATGCACAATCAGTAATTTCTCCGCATTGCAAGTTGCAATTCTGAAATTTTTTGCTTTTTCCTGCTCCTCTTAGCATGATAAAGAAGATTCAAAGAGAGTGAGATGCCAGCTCCTTTCATTCAGTCAGTAGCTTCAATCATTTCTGGACGTTTTTCAATGGCAAAAATCAATGAATATTGTAAATGCACAAACAGTAATTTCTCCGCATTGCAAGGTGCAATTCTGAAATTTTTTGCTTTTTCCTGCTCCTCTTAGCATGATAAAGAAGATTCAAAGAGAGTGAGATGCCAGCTCCTTTCATTCAGTCAGTAGCTTCAATCATTTCTGGACGTTTTTCAATGGCAAAAATCAATGAATATTGTAAATGCACAAACAGTAATTTCTCCGCATTGCAAGGTGCAATTCTGAAATTTTTTGCTTTTTCCTGCTCCTCTTAGCATGATAAAGAAGATTCAAAGAGAGTGAGATGCCAGCTCCTTTCATTCAGTCAGTAGCTTCAAACATTTCTGGTATATGAATAACATGATGTTTTTCAATGGCAAAAATCAATGAATATTGTAAATGCACAAACAGTAATTTCTCCGCATTGCAAGGTGCAATTCTGAAATTTTTTGCTTTTTCCTGCTCCTCTTAGCATGATAAAGAAGATTCAAAGAGAGTGAGATGCCAGCTCCTTTCATTCAGTCAGTAGCTTCAATCATTTCTGGACGTTTTTCAATGGCAAAAATCAATGAATATTGTAAATGCACAAACAGTAATTTCTCCGCATTGCAAGGTGCAATTCTGAAATTTTTTGCTTTTTCCTGCTCCTCTTAGCATGATAAAGAAGATTCAAAGAGAGTGAGATGCCAGCTCCTTCATTCAGTCAGTAGCTTCAATCATTTCTGGTATATGAATAACATGATGTTTTTCAATGGCAAAAATCAATGAATATTGTAAATGCACAAACAGTAATTTCTCCACATTGCAAGGTGCAATTCTGAAATTTTTTGCTTTTTCCTGCTCCTCTTAGCATGATAAAGAAGATTCAAAGAGAGTGAGATGCCAGCTCCTTTCATTCAGTCAGTAGCTTCAATCATTTCTGGACGTTTTTCAATGGCAAAAATCAATGAATATTGTAAATGCACAAACAGTAATTTCTCCGCATTGCAAGGTGCAATTCTGAAATTTTTTGCTTTTTCCTGCTCCTCTTAGCATGATAAAGAAGATTCAAAGAGAGCGAGATGCCAGCTCCTTTCATTCAGTCAGTAGCTTCAATCATTTCTGGTATATGAATAACATGATGTTTTTCAATGGCAAAAATCAATGAATATTGTAAATGCACAAACAGTAATTTCTCCGCATTGCAAGGTGCAATTCTGAAATTTTTTGCTTTTTCCTGCTCCTCTTAGCATGATAAAGAAGATTCAAAGAGAGTGAGATGCCAGCTCCTTTCATTCAGTCAGTAGCTTCAATCATTTCTGGACGTTTTTCAATGGCAAAAATCAATGAATATTGTAAATGCACAAACAGTAATTTCTCCGCATTGCAAGGTGCAATTCTGAAATTTTTTGCTTTTTCCTGCTCCTCTTAGCATGATAAAGAAGATTCAAAGAGAGTGAGATGCCAGCTCCTTTCATTCAGTCAGTAGCTTCAAACATTTCTGGTATATGAATAACATGATGTTTTTCAATGGCAAAAATCAATGAATATTGTAAATGCACAAACAGTAATTTCTCCGCATTGCAAGGTGCAATTCTGAAATTTTTTGCTTTTTCCTGCTCCTCTTAGCATGATAAAGAAGATTCAAAGAGAGTGAGATGCCAGCTCCTTTCATTCAGTCAGTAGCTTCAATCATTTCTGGACGTTTTTCAATGGCAAAAATCAATGAATATTGTAAATGCACAAACAGTAATTTCTCCGCATTGCAAGGTGCAATTCTGAAATTTTTTGCTTTTTCCTGCTCCTCTTAGCATGATAAAGAAGATTCAAAGAGAGTGAGATGCCAGCTCCTTTCATTCAGTCAGTAGCTTCAATCATTTCTGGACGTTTTTCAATGGCAAAAATCAATGAATATTGTAAATGCACAAACAGTAATTTCTCCGCATTGCAAGGTGCAATTCTGAAATTTTTTGCTTTTTCCTGCTCCTCTTAGCATGATAAAGAAGATTCAAAGAGAGTGAGATGCCAGCTCCTTTCATTCAGTCAGTAGCTTCAATCATTTCTGGTATATGAATAACATGATGTTTTTCAATGGCAAAAATCAATGAATATTGTAAATGCACAAACAGTAATTTCTCCGCATTGCAAGGTGCAATTCTGAAATTTTTTGCTTTTTCCTGCTCCTCTTAGCATGATAAAGAAGATTCAAAGAGAGTGAGATGCCAGCTCCTTTCATTCAGTCAGCAGCTTCAATCATTTCTGGACATTTTTCAATGGCAAAAATCAATGAATATTGTAAATGCACAAACAGTAATTTCTCCGCATTGCAAGGTGCAATTCTGAAATTTTTTGCTTTTTCCTGCTCCTCTTAGCATGATAAAGAAGATTCAAAGAGAGTGAGATGCCAGCTCCTTTCATTCAGTCAGTAGCTTCAAACATTTCTGGTATATGAATAACATGATGTTTTTCAATGGCAAAAATCAATGAATATTGTAAAAGCACAAACAGTAATTTCTCCGCATTGCAAGGTGCAATTCTGAAATTTTTTGCTTTTTCCTGCTCCTCTTAGCATGATAAAGAAGATTCAAAGAAAGTGAGATGCCAGCTCCTTTCATTCAGTCAGTAGCTTCAATCATTTCTGGACGTTTTTCAATGGCAAAAATCAATGAATATTGTAAATGCACAAACAGTAATTTCTCCGCATTGCAAGGTGCAATTCTGAAATTTTTTGCTTTTTCCTGCTCCTCTTAGCATGATAAAGAAGATTCAAAGAGAGTGAGATGCCAGCTCCTTTCATTCAGTCACTAGCTTCAATCATTTCTGGTATAAGAATAACATGATGTTTTTCAATGGCAAAAATCAATGAATATTGTAAATGCACAAACAGTAATTTCTCCGCATTGCAAGTTGCAATTCTGAAATTTTTTGCTTTTTCCTGCTCCTCTTAGCATGATAAAGAAGATTCAAAGAGAGTGAGATGCCAGCTCCTTTCATTCAGTCAGTAGCTTCAATTATTTCTGGACGTTTTTCAATGGCAAAAATCAATGAATATTGTAAATGCACAAACAGTAATTTCTCCGCATTGCAAGGTGCAATTCTGAAATTTTTTGCTTTTTCCTGCTCCTCTTAGCATGATAAAGAAGATTCAAAGAGAGTGAGATGCCAGCTCCTTTCATTCAGTCAGTTGCTTCAATCATTTCTGGACGTTTTTCAATGGCAAAAATCAGTGAATATTGTAAATGCACAAACAGTAATTTCTCCGCATTGCAAGGTGCAATTCTGAAATTTTTTGCTTTTTCCTGCTCCTCTTAGCATGATAAAGAAGATTCAAAGAGAGTGAGATGCCAGCTCCTTTCATTCAGTCAGTAGCTTCAATCATTTCTGGACGTTTTTCAATGGCAAAAATCAATGAATATTGTAAATGCACAAACAGTAATTTCTCCGCATTGCAAGGTGCAATTCTGAAATTTTTTGCTTTTTCCTGCTCCTCTTTGCATGATAAAGAAGATTCAAAGAGAGTGAGATGCCAGCTCCTTTCATTCAGTCAGTAGCTTCAATCATTTCTGGTATATGAATAACATGATGTTTTTCAATGGCAAAAATCAATGAATATTGTAAATGCACAAACAGTAATTTCTCCGCATTGCAAGGTGCAATTCTGAAATTTTTGGCTTTTTCCTGCTCCTCTTAGCATGATAAAGAAGATTCAAAGAGAGTGAGATGCCAGCTCCTTTCATTCAGTCAGTAGCTTCAATCATTTCTGGATGTTTTTCAATGGCAAAAATCAATGAATATTGTAAATGCACAAACAGTAATTTCTCCGCATTGCAAGGTGCAATTCTGAAATTTCTTGCATTTTCCTGCTCCTCTTAGCATGATAAAGAAGATTCAAAGAGAGTGAGATGCCAGCTCCTTTCATTCAGTCAGTAGCTTCAATCATTTCTGGACGTTTTTCAATGGCAAAAATCAATGAATATTGTAAATGCACAAACAGTAATTTCTCCGCATTGCAAGGTGCAATTCTGAAATTTTTTGCTTTTTCCTGCTCCTCTTAGCATGATAAAGAAGATTCAAAGAGAGTGAGATGCCAGCTCCTTTCATTCAGTCAGTAGCTTCAAACATTTCTGGTATATGAATAACATGATGTTTTTCAATGGCAAAAATCAATGAATATTGTAAATGCACAAACAGTAATTTCTCCGCATTGCAAGGTGCAATTCTGAAATTTTTTGCTTTTTCCTGCTCCTCTTAGCATGATAAAGAAGATTCAAAGAGAGTGAGATGCCAGCTCCTTTCATTCAGTCAGTAGCTTCAATCATTTCTGGTATATGAATAACATGATGTTTTTCAATGGCAAAAATCAATGAATATTGTAAATGCACAAACAGTAATTTCTCCGCATTGCAAGTTGCAATTCTGAAATTTTTTGCTTTTTCCTGCTCCTCTTAGCATGATAAAGAAGATTCAAAGAGAGTGAGATGCCAGCTCCTTTCATTCAGTCAGTAGCTTCAATCATTTCTGGACGTTTTTCAATGGCAAAAATCAATGAATATTGTAAATGCACAAACAGTAATTTCTCCGCATTGCAAGGTGCAATTCTGAAATTTTTTGCTTTTTCCTGCTCCTCTTAGCATGATAAAGAAGATTCAAAGAGAGTGAGATGCCAGCTCCTTTCATTCAGTCAGTAGCTTCAATCATTTCTGGACGTTTTTCAATGGCAAAAATCAATGAATATTGTAAATGCACAAACAGTAATTTCTCCGCATTGCAAGGTGCAATTCTGAAATTTTTTGCTTTTTCCTGCTCCTCTTAGCATGATAAAGAAGATTCAAAGAGAGTGAGATGCCAGCTCCTTTCATTCAGTCAGTAGCTTCAAACATTTCTGGTATATGAATAACATGATGTTTTTCAATGGCAAAAATCAATGAATATTGTAAAAGCACAAACAGTAATTTCTCCGCATTGCAAGGTGCAATTCTGAAATTTTTTGCTTTTTCCTGCTCCTCTTAGCATGATAAAGAAGATTCAAAGAGAGTGAGATGCCAGCTCCTTTCATTCAGTCAGTAGCTTCAATCATTTCTGGACGTTTTTCAATGGCAAAAATCAATGAATATTGTAAATGCACAAACAGTAATTTCTCCGTATTGCAAGGTGCAATTCTGAAATTTTTTGCTTTTTCCTGCTCCTCTTAGCATGATAAAGAAGATTCAAAGAGAGTGAGATGCCAGCTCCTTTCATTCAGTCAGTAGCTTCAATCATTTCTGGTATATGAATAACATGATGTTTTTCAATGGCAAAAATCAATGAATATTGTAAATGCACAAACAGTAATTTCTCCACATTGCAAGGTGCAATTCTGAAATTTTTTGCTTTTTCCTGCTCCTCTTAGCATGATAAAGAAGATTCAAAGAGAGTGAGATGCCAGCTCCTTTCATTCAGTCAGTAGCTTCAATCATTTCTGGACGTTTTTCAATGGCAAAAATCAATGAATATTGTAAATGCACAAACAGTAATTTCTCCGCATTGCAAGGTGCAATTCTGAAATTTTTTGCTTTTTCCTGCTCCTCTTTGCATGATAAAGAAGATTCAAAGAGAGTGAGATGCCAGCTCCTTTCATTCAGTCAGTAGCTTCAATCATTTCTGGTATATGAATAACATGATGTTTTTCAATGGCAAAAATCAATGAATATTGTAAATGCACAAACAGTAATTTCTCCGCATTGCAAGGTGCAATTCTGAAATTTTTGGCTTTTTCCTGCTCCTCTTAGCATGATAAAGAAGATTCAAAGAGAGTGAGATGCCAGCTCCTTTCATTCAGTCAGTAGCTTCAATCATTTCTGGATGTTTTTCAATGGCAAAAATCAATGAATATTGTAAATGCACAAACAGTAATTTCTCCGCATTGCAAGGTGCAATTCTGAAATTTCTTGCATTTTCCTGCTCCTCTTAGCATGATAAAGAAGATTCAAAGAGAGTGAGATGCCAGCTCCTTTCATTCAGTCAGTAGCTTCAATCATTTCTGGACGTTTTTCAATGGCAAAAATCAATGAATATTGTAAATGCACAAACAGTAATTTCTCCGCATTGCAAGGTGCAATTCTGAAATTTTTTGCTTTTTCCTGCTCCTCTTAGCATGATAAAGAAGATTCAAAGAGAGTGAGATGCCAGCTCCTTTCATTCAGTCAGTAGCTTCAAACATTTCTGGTATATGAATAACATGATGTTTTTCAATGGCAAAAATCAATGAATATTGTAAATGCACAAACAGTAATTTCTCCGCATTGCAAGGTGCAATTCTGAAATTTTTTGCTTTTTCCTGCTCCTCTTAGCATGATAAAGAAGATTCAAAGAGAGTGAGATGCCAGCTCCTTTCATTCAGTCAGTAGCTTCAATCATTTCTGGTATATGAATAACATGATGTTTTTCAATGGCAAAAATCAATGAATATTGTAAATGCACAAACAGTAATTTCTCCGCATTGCAAGTTGCAATTCTGAAATTTTTTGCTTTTTCCTGCTCCTCTTAGCATGATAAAGAAGATTCAAAGAGAGTGAGATGCCAGCTCCTTTCATTCAGTCAGTAGCTTCAATCATTTCTGGACGTTTTTCAATGGCAAAAATCTATGAATATTGTAAATGCACAAACAGTAATTTCTCCGCATTGCAAGGTGCAATTCTGAAATTTTTTGCTTTTTCCTGCTCCTCTTAGCATGATAAAGAAGATTCAAAGAGAGTGAGATGCCAGC
Source organism: Phyllobates terribilis (assembly GCF_046119375.1). Lineage (NCBI taxonomy): Eukaryota > Metazoa > Chordata > Amphibia > Anura > Dendrobatidae > Phyllobates > Phyllobates terribilis. The sequence goes on from NW_027364182.1 coordinate 41,333, forward strand.
TCCTTTCATTCAGTCAGTAGCTTCAATCATTTCTGGACGTTTTTCAATGGCAAAAATCAATGAATATTGTAAATGCACAAACAGTAATTTCTCTGCATTGCAAGGTGCAATTCTGAAATTTTTTGCTTTTTCCTGCTCCTCTTAGCATGATAAAGAAGATTCAAAGAGAGTGAGATGCCAGCTCCTTTCATTCAGTCAGTAGCTTCAAACATTTCTGGTATATGAATAACATGATGTTTTTCAATGGCAAAAATCAATGAATATTGTAAAAGCACAAACAGTAATTTCTCCGCATTGCAAGGTGCAATTCTGAAATTTTTTGCTTTTTCCTGCTCCTCTTAGCATGATAAGGAAGATTCAAAGAGAGTGAGATGCCAGCTCCTTTCATTCAGTCAGTAGCTTCAATCATTTCTGGACGTTTTTCAATGGCAAAAATCAATGAATATTGTAAATGCACAAACAGTAATTTCTCCGTATTGCAAGGTGCAATTCTGAAATTTTTTGCTTTTTCCTGCTCCTCTTAGCATGATAAAGAAGATTCAAAGAGAGTGAGATGCCAGCTCCTTTCATTCAGTCAGTAGCTTCAATCATTTCTGGTATATGAATAACATGATGTTTTTCAATGGCAAAAATCAATGAATATTGTAAATGCACAAACAGTAATTTCTCCACATTGCAAGGTGCAATTCTGAAATTTTTTGCTTTTTCCTGCTCCTCTTAGCATGATAAAGAAGATTCAAAGAGAGTGAGATGCCAGCTCCTTTCATTCAGTCAGTAGCTTCAATCATTTCTGGACGTTTTTCAATGGCAAAAATCAATGAATATTGTAAATGCACAAACAGTAATTTCTCCGCATTGCAAGGTGCAATTCTGAAATTTTTTGCTTTTTCCTGCTCCTCTTAGCATGATAAAGAATATTCAAAGAGAGCGAGATGCCAGCTCCTTTCATTCAGTCAGTAGCTTCAATCATTTCTGGTATATGAATAACATGATGTTTTTCAATGGCAAAAATCAATGAATATTGTAAATGCACAAACAGTAATTTCTCCGCATTGCAAGGTGCAATTCTGAAATTTTTTGCTTTTTCCTGCTCCTCTTAGCATGATAAAGAAGATTCAAAGAGAGTGAGATGCCAGCTCCTTTCATTCAGTCAGTAGCTTCAATCATTTCTGGACGTTTTTCAATGGCAAAAATCAATGAATATTGTAAATGCACAAACAGTAATTTCTCCGCATTGCAAGGTGCAATTCTGAAATTTTTTGCTTTTTCCTGCTCCTCTTAGCATGATAAAGAAGATTCAAAGAGAGTGAGATGCCAGCTCCTTTCATTCAGTCAGTAGCTTCAAACATTTCTAGTATATGAATAGCATGATGTTTTTCAATGGCAAAAATCAATGAATATTGTAAATGCACAAACAGTAATTTCTCCGCATTGCAAGGTGCAATTCTGAAATTTTTTGCTTTTTCCTGCTCCTCTTAGCATGATAAAGAAGATTCAAAGAGAGTGAGATGCCAGCTCCTTTCATTCAGTCAGTAGCTTCAATCATTTCTGGACGTTTTTCAATGGCAAAAATCAATGAATATTGTAAATGCACAAACAGTAATTTCTCCGCATTGCAAGGTGCAATTCTGAAATTTTTTGCTTTTTCCTGCTCCTCTTAGCATGATAAAGAAGATTCAAAGAGAGTGAGATGCCAGCTCCTTTCATTCAGTCAGTAGCTTCAATCATTTCTGGACGTTTTTCAATGGCAAAAATCAATGAATAATGTAAATGCACAAACAGTAATTTCTCCGCATTGCAAGGTGCAATTCTGAAATTTTTTGCTTTTTTCTGCTCCTCTTAGCATGATAAAGAAGATTCAAAGAGAGTGAGATGCCAGCTCCTTTCATTCAGTCAGTAGCTTCAATCATTTCTGGTATATGAATAACATGATGTTTTTCAATGGCAAAAATCAATGAATATTGTAAATGCACAAACAGTAATTTCTCCGCATTGCAAGGTGCAATTCTGAAATTTTTTGCTTTTTCCTGCTCCTCTTAGCATGATAAAGAAGATTCAAAGAGAGTGAGATGCCAGCTCCTTTCATTCAGTCAGCAGCTTCAATCATTTCTGGACATTTTTCAATGGCAAAAATCAATGAATATTGTAAATGCACAAACAGTAATTTCTCCGCATTGCAAGGTGCAATTCTGAAATTTTTTGCTTTTTCCTGCTCCTCTTAGCATGATAAAGAAGATTCAAAGAGAGTGAGATGCCAGCTCCTTTCATTCAGTCAGTAGCTTCAAACATTTCTGGTATATGAATAACATGATGTTTTTCAATGGCAAAAATCAATGAATATTGTAAAAGCACAAACAGTAATTTCTCCGCATTGCAAGGTGCAATTCTGAAATTTTTTGCTTTTTCCTGCTCCTCTTAGCATGATAAAGAAGATTCAAAGAGAGTGAGATGCCAGCTCCTTTCATTCAGTCAGTAGCTTCAATCATTTCTGGACGTTTTTCAATGGCAAAAATCAATGAATATTGTAAATGCACAAACAGTAATTTCTCCGCATTGCAAGGTGCAATTCTGAAATTTTTTGCTTTTTCCTGCTCCTCTTAGCATGATAAAGAAGATTCAAAGAGAGTGAGATGCCAGCTCCTTTCATTCAGTCAGTAGCTTCAATCATTTCTGGTATATGAATAACATGATGTTTTTCAATGGCAAAAATCAATGAATATTGTAATTGCACAAACAGTAATTTCTCCGCATTGCAAGTTGCAATTCTGAAATTTTTTGCTTTTTCCTGCTCCTCTTAGCATGATAAAGAAGATTCAAAGAGAGTGAGATGCCAGCTCCTTTCATTCAGTCAGTAGCTTCAATTATTTCTGGACGTTTTTCAATGGCAAAAATCAATGAATATTGTAAATGCACAAACAGTAATTTCTCCGCATTGCAAGGTGCAATTCTGAAATTTTTTGCTTTTTCCTGCTCCTCTTAGCATGATAAAGAAGATTCAAAGAGAGTGAGATGCCAGCTCCTTTCATTCAGTCAGTTGCTTCAATCATTTCTGGACGTTTTTCAATGGCAAAAATCAGTGAATATTGTAAATGCACAAACAGTAATTTCTCCGCATTGCAAGGTGCAATTCTGAAATTTTTTGCTTTTTCCTGCTCCTCTTAGCATGATAAAGAAGATTCAAAGAGAGTGAGATGCCAGCTCCTTTCATTCAGTCAGTAGCTTCAATCATTTCTGGACGTTTTTCAATGGCAAAAATCAATGAATATTGTAAATGCACAAACAGTAATTTCTCCGCATTGCAAGGTGCAATTCTGAAATTTTTTGCTTTTTCCTGCTCCTCTTTGCATGATAAAGAAGATTCAAAGAGAGTGAGATGCCAGCTCCTTTCATTCAGTCAGTAGCTTCAATCATTTCTGGTATATGAATAACATGATGTTTTTCAATGGCAAAAATCAATGAATATTGTAAATGCACAAACAGTAATTTCTCCGCATTGCAAGGTGCAATTCTGAAATTTTTGGCTTTTTCCTGCTCCTCTTAGCATGATAAAGAAGATTCAAAGAGAGTGAGATGCCAGCTCCTTTCATTCAGTCAGTAGCTTCAATCATTTCTGGATGTTTTTCAATGGCAGAAATCAATGAATATTGTAAATGCACAAACAGTAATTTCTCCGCATTGCAAGGTGCAATTCTGAAATTTCTTGCATTTTCCTGCTCCTCTTAGCATGATAAAGAAGATTCAAAGAGAGTGAGATGCCAGCTCCTTTCATTCAGTCAGTAGCTTCAATCATTTCTGGACGTTTTTCAATGGCAAAAATCAATGAATATTGTAAATGCACAAACAGTAATTTCTCCGCATTGCAAGGTGCAATTCTGAAATTTTTTGCTTTTTCCTGCTCCTCTTAGCATGATAAAGAAGATTCAAAGAGAGTGAGATGCCAGCTCCTTTCATTCAGTCAGTAGCTTCAAACATTTCTGGTATATGAATAACATGATGTTTTTCAATGGCAAAAATCAATGAATATTGTAAATGCACAAACAGTAATTTCTCCGCATTGCAAGGTGCAATTCTGAAATTTTTTGCTTTTTCCTGCTCCTCTTAGCATGATAAAGAAGATTCAAAGAGAGTGAGATGCCAGCTCCTTTCATTCAGTCAGTAGCTTCAATCATTTCTGGACGTTTTTCAATGGCAAAAATCAATGAATATTGTAAATGCACAAACAGTAATTTCTCCGCATTGCAAGGTGCAATTCTGAAATTTTTTGCTTTTTCCTGCTCCTCTTAGCATGATAAAGAAGATTCAAAGAGAGTGAGATGCCAGCTTCTTTCATTCAGTCAGTAGCTTCAAACATTTCTGGGATATGAATAACATGATGTTTTTCAATGGCAAAAATTAATGAATATTGTAAATGCACAAACAGTAATTTCTCCGCATTGCAAGGTGCAATTCTGAAATTTTTTGCTTTTTCCTGCTCCTCTTAGCATGATAAAGAAGATTCAAAGAGAGTGAGATGCCAGCTCCTTTCATTCAGTCAGTAGCTTCAATCATTTCTGGACGTTTTTCAATGGCAAAAATCAATGAATATTGAAAATGCACAAACAGTAATTTCTCCGCATTGCAAGGTGCAATTCTGAAATTTTTTGCTTTTTCCTGCTCCTCTTAGCATGATAAAGAAGATTCAAAGAGAGTGAGATGCCAGCTCCTTTCATTCAGTCAGTAGCTTCAATCATTTCTGGACGTTTTTCAATGGCAAAAATCAATGAATATTGTAAATGCACAAACAGTAATTTCTCCGCATTGCAAGGTGCAATTCTGAAATTTTTTGCTTTTTCCTGCTCCTCTTAGCATGATAAAGAAGATTCAAAGAGAGTGAGATGCCAGCTCCTTTCATTCAGTCAGTAGCTTCAATCATTTCTGGTATATGAATAACATGATGTTTTTCAATGGCAAAAATCAATGAATATTGTAAATGCACAAACAGTAATTTCTCCGCATTGCAAGTTGCAATTCTGAAATTTTTTGCTTTTTCCTGCTCCTCTTAGCATGATAAAGAAGATTCAAAGAGAGTGAGATTCCAGCTCCTTTCATTCAGTCAGTAGCTTCAATCATTTCTGGACGTTTTTCAATGGCAAAAATCAATGAATATTGTAAATGCACAAACAGTAATTTCTCCGCATTGCAAGGTGCAATTCTGAAATTTTTTGCTTTTTCCTGCTCCTCTTAGCATGATAAAGACGATTCAAAGAGAGTGAGATGCCAGCTCCTTTCATTCAGTCAGTAGCTTCAATCATTTCTGGACGTTTTTCAATGACAAAAATCAATGAATATTGTAAATGCACAAACAGTAATTTCTCCGCATTGCAAGATGCAATTCTGAAATTTTTTGCTTTTTCCTGCTCCTCTTAGCATGATAAAAAAGATTCAAAGAGAGTGAGATGCCAGCTCCTTTCATTCAGTCAGTAGCTTCAATCATTTCTGGACGTTTTTCAATGGCAAAAATCAATGAATATTGTAAATGCACAAACAGTAATTTCTCCGCATTGCAAGGTGCAATTCTGAAATTTTTTGCTTTTTCCTGCTCCTCTTAGCATGATAAAGAAGATTCAAAGAGAGTGAGATGCCAGCTCCTTTCATTCAGTCAGTAGCTTCAATCATTTCTGGTATATGAATAACATGATGTTTTTCAATGGCAAAAATCAATGAATATTGTAAATGCACAAACAGTAATTTCTCCGCATTGCAAGGTGCAATTCTGAAATTTTTTGCTTTTTCCTGCTCCTCTTAGCATGATAAAGAAGATTCAAAGAGAGTGAGATGCCAGCTCCTTTCATTCAGTCAGTAGCTTCAATCATTTCTGGACGTTTTTCAATGGCAAAAATCAATGAATATTGTAAATGCACAAACAGTAATTTCTCCGCATTGCAAGGTGCAATTTTGAAATTTTTTGCTTTTTCCTGCTCCTCTTAGCATGATAAAGAAGATTCAAAGAGAGTGAGATGCCAGCTCCTTTCATTCAGTCAGTAGCTTCAGTCATTTCTGGACGTTTTTCAATGGCAAAAATCAATGAATATTGTAAATGCACAAACAGTAATTTCTCCGCATTGCAAGGTGCAATTCTGAAATTTTTTGCTTTTTCCTGCTCCTCTTAGCATGATAAAGAAGATTCAAAGAGAGTGAGATGCCAGCTCCTTTCATTCAGTCAGTAGCTTCAAACATTTCTGGTATAAACATTTCTGGACGTTTTTCAATGGCAAAAATCAATGAATATTGTAAATGCACAAACAGTAATATCTCCACATTGCAAGGTGCAATTCTGAAATTTTTTGCTTTTTCCTGCTAATCCTAGCATGATAAAGAAGATTCAAATAGAGTGAGATGCCAGCTCCTTTCATTCAGTCAGTAGCTTCAAACATTTCTGGACGTTTTTCAATGGCAAAATTCAATGAATATTGTAAATGCACAAACAGTAATATCTCCACATTGCCAGGTGCAATTCTGAAATTTTTTGCTTTTTCCTGCTAATCCTAGCATGATAAAGAAGATTCAAAGAGAGTGAGATGCCAGCTCCTTTCATTCAGTCAGTAGCTTCAATCATTTCTGGACGTTTTTCAATGGCAAAAATCAATGAATATTGTAAATGCACAAACAGTAATTTCTCCGCATTGCAAGGTGCAATTCTGAAATTTTTTGCTTTTTCCTGCTCCTCTTAGCATGATAAAGAAGATTCAAAGAGAGTGAGATGCCAGCTCCTTTCATTCAGTCAGTAGCTTCAATCATTTCTGGACGTTTTTCAATGGCAAAAATCAATGAATATTGTAAATGCACAAACAGTAATTTCTCCGCATTGCAAGGTGCAATTCTGAAATTTTTTGCTTTTTCCTGCTCCTCTTAGCATGATAAAGAAGATTCAAAGAGAGTGAGATGCCAGCTCCTTTCATTCAGTCAGTAGCTTCAATCATTTCTGGTATATGAATAACATGATGTTTTTCAATGGCAAAAATCAATGAATATTGTAAATGCACAAACAGTAATTTCTCCGCATTGCAAGGTGCAATTCTGAAATTTTTTGCTTTTTCCTGCTCCTCTTAGCATGATAAAGAAGATTCAAAGAGAGTGAGATGCCAGCTCCTTTCATTCAGTCAGTAGCTTCAATCATTTCTGGACGTTTTTCAATGGCAAAAATCAATGAATATTGTAAATGCACAAACAGTAATTTCTCCGCATTGCAAGATGCAATTCTGAAATTTTTTGCTTTTTCCTGCTCCTCTTAGCATGATAAAGAAGATTCAAAGAGAGTGAGATGCCAGCTCCTTTCATTCAGTCAGTAGCTTCAGTCATTTCTGGACGTTTTTCAATGCAAAAATCAATGAATATTGTAAATGCACAAACAGTAATTTCTCCGCATTGCAAGGTGCAATTCTGAAATTTTTTGCTTTTTCCTGCTCCTCTTAGCATGATAAAGAAGATTCAAAGAGAGTGAGATGCCAGCTCCTTTCATTCAGTCAGTAGCTTCAATCATTTCTGGTATATGAATAACATGATGTTTTTCAATGGCAAAAATCAATGAATATTGTAAATGCACAAACAGTAATTTCTCCGCATTGCAAGGTGCAATTCTGAAATTTTTTGCTTTTTCCTGCTCCTCTTAGCATGATAAAGAAGATTCAAAGAGAGTGAGATGCCAGCTCCTTTCATTCAGTCAGTAGCTTCAATCATTTCTGGATGTTTTTCAATGGCAAAAATCAATGAATATTATAAATGCACAAACAGTAATTTCTCCGCATTGCAAGGTGCAATTCTGAAATTTCTTGCATTTTCCTGCTCCTCTTAGCATGATAAAGAAGATTCAAAGAGAGTGAGATGCCAGCTCCTTTCATTCAGTCAGTAGCTTCAATCATTTCTGGACGTTTTTCAATGGCAAAAATCAATGAATATTGTAAATGCACAAACAGTAATTTCTCCGCATTGCAAGGTGCAATTCTGAAATTTTTTGCTTTTTCCTGCTCCTCTTAGCATGATAAAGAAGATTCAAAGAGAGTGAGATGCCAGCTCCTTTCATTCAGTCAGTAGCTTCAAACATTTCTGGTATATGAATAACATGATGTTTTTCAATGGCAAAAATCAATGAATATTGTAAATGCACAAACAGTAATTTCTCCGCATTGCAAGGTGCAATTCTGAAATTTTTTGCTTTTTCCTGCTCCTCTTAGCATGATAAAGAAGATTCAAAGAGAGTGAGATGCCAGCTCCTTTCATTCAGTCAGTAGCTTCAATCATTTCTGGACGTTTTTCAATGGCAAAAATCAATGAATATTGTAAATGCACAAACAGTAATTTCTCCGCATTGCAAGGTGCAATTCTGAAATTTTTTGCTTTTTCCTGCTCCTATTAGCATGATAAAGAAGATTCAAAGAGAGTGAGATGCCAGCTTCTTTCATTGTCAGTAGCTTCAAACATTTCTGGGATATGAATAACATGATGTTTTTCAATGGCAAAAATTAATGAATATTGTAAATGCACAAACAGTAATTTCTCCGCATTGCAAGGTGCAATTCTGAAATTTTTTGCTTTTTCCTGCTCCTCTTAGCATGATAAAGAAGATTCAAAGAGAGTGAGATGCCAGCTCCTTTCATTCAGTCAGTAGCTTCAATCATTTCTGGACGTTTTTCAATGGCAAAAATCAATGAATATTGTAAATGCACAAACAGTAATTTCTCCGCATTGCAAGGTGCAATTCTGAAATTTTTTGCTTTTTCCTGCTCCTCTTAGCATGATAAAGAAGATTCAAAGAGAGTGAGATGCCAGCTCCTTTCATTCAGTCAGTAGCTTCAATCATTTCTGGTATATGAATAACATGATGTTTTTCAATGGCAAAAATCAATGAATATTGTAAATGCACAAACAGTAATTTCTCCGCATTGCAAGTTGCAATTCTGAAATTTTTTGCTTTTTCCTGCTCCTCTTAGCATGATAAAGAAGATTCAAAGAGAGTGAGATTCCGGCTCCTTTCATTCAGTCAGTAGCTTCAATCATTTCTGGACGTTTTTCAATGGCAAAAATCAATGAATATTGTAAATGCACAAACAGTAATTTCTCCGCATTGCAAGGTGCAATTCTGAAATTTCTTGCATTTTCCTGCTCCTCTTAGCATGATAAAGAAGATTCAAAGAGAGTGAGATGCCAGCTCCTTTCATTCAGTCAGTAGCTTCAATCATTTCTGGACGTTTTTCAATGGCAAAAATCAATGAATATTGTAAATGCACAAACAGTAATTTCTCCGCATTGCAAGGTGCAATTCTGAAATTTTTTGCTTTTTCCTGCTCCTATTAGCATGATAAAGAAGATTCAAAGAGAGTGAGATGCCAGCTTCTTTCATTGTCAGTAGCTTCAAACATTTCTGGGATATGAATAACATGATGTTTTTCAATGGCAAAAATTAATGAATATTGTAAATGCACAAACAGTAATTTCTCCGCATTGCAAGGTGCAATTCTGAAATTTTTTGCTTTTTCCTGCTCCTCTTAGCATGATAAAGAAGATTCAAAGAGAGTGAGATGCCAGCTCCTTTCATTCAGTCAGTAGCTTCAATCATTTCTGGACGTTTTTCAATGGCAAAAATCAATGAATATTGTAAATGCACAAACAGTAATTTCTCCGCATTGCAAGGTGCAATTCTGAAATTTTTTGCTTTTTCCTGCTCCTCTTAGCATGATAAAGAAGATTCAAAGAGAGTGAGATGCCAGCTCCTTTCATTCAGTCAGTAGCTTCAATCATTTCTGGACGTTTTTCAATGGCAAAAATCAATGAATATTGTAAATGCACAAACAGTAATTTCTCCGCATTGCAAGGTGCAATTCTGAAATTTTTTGCTTTTTCCTGCTCCTCTTAGCATGATAAAGAAGATTCAAAGAGAGTGAGATGCCAGCTCCTTTCATTCAGTCAGTAGCTTCAATCATTTCTGGTATATGAATAACATGATGTTTTTCAATGGCAAAAATCAATGAATATTGTAAATGCACAAACAGTAATTTCTCCGCATTGCAAGTTGCAATTCTGAAATTTTTTGCTTTTTCCTGCTCCTCTTAGCATGATAAAGAAGATTCAAAGAGAGTGAGATTCCGGCTCCTTTCATTCAGTCAGTAGCTTCAATCATTTCTGGACGTTTTTCAATGGCAAAAATCAATGAATATTGTAAATGCACAAACAGTAATTTCTCCGCATTGCAAGGTGCAATTCTGAAATTTTTTGCTTTTTCCTGCTCCTCTTAGCATGATAAAGAAGATTCAAAGAGAGTGAGATGCCAGCTCCTTTCATTCAGTCAGTAGCTTCAATCATTTCTGGACGTTTTTCAATGGCAAAAATCAATGAATATTGTAAATGCACAAACAGTAATTTCTCCGCATTGCAAGATGAAATTCTGAAATTTTTTGCTTTTTCCTGCTCCTCTTAGCATGATAAAGAAGATTCAAAGAGAGTGAGATGCCAGCTCCTTTCATTCAGTCAGTAGCTTCAATCATTTCTGGACGTTTTTCAATGGCAAAAATCAATGAATATTGTAAATGCACAAACAGTAATTTCTCCGCATTGCAAGGTGCAATTCTGAAATTTTTTGCTTTTTCCTGCTCCTCTTAGCATGATAAAGAAGATTCAAAGAGAGTGAGATGCCAGCTCCTTTCATTCAGTCAGTAGCTTCAATCATTTCTGGTATATGAATAACATGATGTTTTTCAATGGCAAAAATCAATGAATATTGTAAATGCACAAACAGTAATTTCTCCGCATTGCAAGGTGCAATTCTGAAATTTTTTGCTTTTTCCTGCTCCTCTTAGCATGATAAAGAAGATTCAAAGAGAGTGAGATGCCAGCTCCTTTCATTCAGTCAGTAGCTTCAATCATTTCTGGACGTTTTTCAATGGCAAAAATCAATGAATATTGTAAATGCACAAACAGTAATTTCTCCGCATTGCAAGGTGCAATTCTGAAATTTTTTGCTTTTTCCTGCTCCTCTTAGCATGATAAAGAAGATTCAAAGAGAGTGAGATGCCAGCTCCTTTCATTCAGTCAGTAGCTTCAGTCATTTCTGGAAGTTTTTCAATGGCAAAAATCAATGAATATTGTAAATGCACAAACAGTAATTTCTCCGCATTGCAAGGTGCAATTCTGAAATTTTTTGCTTTTTCCTGCTCCTCTTAGCATGATAAAGAAGATTCAAAGAGAGTGAGATGCCAGCTCCTTTCATTCAGTCAGTAGCTTCAAACATTTCTGGTATAAACATTTCTGGACGTTTTTCAATGGCAAAAATCAATGAATATTGTAAATGCACAAACAGTAATATCTCCACATTGCAAGGTGCAATGCTGAAATTTTTTTTGCTTTTTCCTGCTAATCCTAGCATGATAAAGAAGATTCAAATAGAGTGAGATGCCAGCTCCTTTCATTCAGTCAGTAGCTTCAAACATTTCTGGACGTTTTTCAATGGCAAAAATCAATGAATATTGTAAATGCACAAACAGTAATATCTCCACATTGCAAGGTGCAATTCTGAAATTTTTTGCTTTTTCCTGCTAATCCTAGCATGATAAAGAAGATTCAAAGAGAGTGAGATGTCAGCTCCTTTCATTCAGTCAGTAGCTTCAAACATTTCTGGTATATGAATAACATGATGTTTTTCAATGGCAAAAATCAATGAATATTGTAAATGCACAAACAGTAATATCTCCACATTGCAAGGTGCAATTCTGAAATTTTTTGCTTTTTCCTGCTAATCCTAGCATGATAAAGAAGATTCAAAGAGAGTGAGATGCCAGCTCCTTTCATTCAGTCAGTAGCTTCAAACATTTCTGGACGTTTTTCAATGGCAAAAATCAATGAATATTATAAATGCACAAACAGTAATTTCTCCGCATTGCAAGGTGCAATTCTGAAATTTCTTGCATTTTCCTGCTCCTCTTAGCATGATAAAGAAGATTCAAAGAGAGTGAGATGCCAGCTCCTTTCATTCAGTCAGTAGCTTCAATCATTTCTGGACGTTTTTCAATGGCAAAAATCAATGAATATTGTAAATGCACAAACAGTAATTTCTCCGCATTGCAAGGTGCAATTCTGAAATTTTTTGCTTTTTCCTGCTCCTCTTAGCATGATAAAGAAGATTCAAAGAGAGTGAGATGCCAGCTCCTTTCATTCAGTCAGTAGCTTCAAACATTTCTGGTATATGAATAACATGATGTTTTTCAATGGCAAAAATCAATGAATATTGTAAATGCACAAACAGTAATTTCTCCGCATTGCAAGGTGCAATTCTGAAATTTTTTGCTTTTTCCTGCTCCTCTTAGCATGATAAAGAAGATTCAAAGAGAGTGAGATGCCAGCTCCTTTCATTCAGTCAGTAGCTTCAATCATTTCTGGACGTTTTTCAATGGCAAAAATCAATGAATATTGTAAATGCACAAACAGTAATTTCTCCGCATTGCAAGGTGCAATTCTGAAATTTTTTGCTTTTTCCTGCTCCTATTAGCATGATAAAGAAGATTCAAAGAGAGTGAGATGCCAGCTTCTTTCATTGTCAGTAGCTTCAAACATTTCTGGGATATGAATAACATGATGTTTTTCAATGGCAAAAATTAATGAATATTGTAAATGCACAAACAGTAATTTCTCCGCATTGCAAGGTGCAATTCTGAAATTTTTTGCTTTTTCCTGCTCCTCTTAGCATGATAAAGAAGATTCAAAGAGAGTGAGATGCCAGCTCCTTTCATTCAGTCAGTAGCTTCAATCATTTCTGGACGTTTTTCAATGGCAAAAATCAATGAATATTGTAAATGCACAAACAGTAATTTCTCCGCATTGCAAGGTGCAATTCTGAAATTTTTTGCTTTTTCCTGCTCCTCTTAGCATGATAAAGAAGATTCAAAGAGCTACTGACTGAATGAAAGGAGCTCTCATCTCACTCTCTTTGAATCTTCTTTATCATGCTAAGAGGAGCAGGAAAAAGCAAAAAATTTCAGAATTGCACCTTGCAATGCGGAGAAATTACTGTTTGTGCATTTACAATATTCATTGATTTTTGCCATTGAAAAACATCATGTTATTCATATACCAGAAATGTTTGAAGCTACTGACTGAATGAAAGGAGCTGGCATCTCACTCTCTTTGAATCTTCTTTATCATGCTAAGAGGAGCAGGAAAAAGCAAAAAATTTCAGAATTGCACCTTCAATGCGGAGAAATTACTGTTTGTGCATTTACAATATTCATTGATTTTTGCCATTGAAAAACGTCCAGAAATGCTTGAAGCTACTGACTGAATGAAAGGAGCTGGCATCTCACTCTCTTTGAATCTTCTTTATCATGCTAAGAGGAGCAGGAAAAAGCAAAAAATTTCAGAATTGCACCTTGCAATGCGGAGAAATTACTGTTTGTGCATTTACAATATTCATTAATTTTTGCCATTGAAAAACATCATGTTATTCATATACCAGAAATGATTGAAGCTACTGACTGAATGAAAGGAGCTGGCATCTCACTCTCTTTGAATCTTCTTTATCATGCTAAGAGGAGCAGGAAAAAGCAAAAAATTTCAGAATTGCACCTTGCAATGCGGAGAAATTACTGTTTGTGCATTTACAATATTCATTGATTTTTGCCATTGAAAAACATCATGTTATTCATATACCAGAAATGTTTGAAGCTACTGACTGAATGAAAGGAGCTGGCATCTCACTCTCTTTGAATCTTCTTTATCATACTAAGAGGAGCAGGAAAAAGCAAAAAATTTCAGAATTGCACCTTGCAATGCGGAGAAATTACTGTTTGTGCATTTACAATATTCATTGATTTTTGCCATTGAAAAACGTCCAGAAATGATTGAAGCTACTGACTGAATGAAAGGAGCTGGCATCTCACTCTCTTTGAATCTTCTTTATCATGCTAAGAGGAGCAGGAAAAAGCAAAAAATTTCAGAATTGCACCTTGCAATGCGGAGAAATTACTGTTTGTGCATTTACAATATTCATTGATTTTTGCCATTGAAAAACATCATGTTATTCATATACCAGAAATGTTTGAAGCTACTGACTGAATGAAAGGAGCTGGCATCTCACTCTCTTTGAATCTTCTTTATCATACTAAGAGGAGTAGGAAAAAGCAAAAAATTTCAGAATTGCACCTTCAATGCGGAGAAATTACTGTTTGTGCATTTACAATATTCATTGATTTTTGCCATTGAAAAACGTCCAGAAATGATTGAAGCTACTGACTGAATGAAAGGAGCTGGCATCTCACTCTCTTTGAATCTTCTTTATCATGCTAAGAGGAGCAGGAAAAAGCAAAAAATTTCAGAATTGCACCTTGCAATGCGGAGAAATTACTGTTTGTGCATTTACAATATTCATTAATTTTTGCCATTGAAAAACATCATGTTATTCATATACCAGAAATGATTGAAGCTACTGACTGAATGAAAGGAGCTGGCATCTCACTCTCTTTGAATCTTCTTTATCATGCTAAGAGGAGCAGGAAAAAGCAAAAAATTTCAGAATTGCACCTTGCAATGCGGAGAAATTACTGTTTGTGCATTTACAATATTCATTGATTTTTGCCATTGAAAAACATCATGTTATTCATATACCAGAAATGTTTGAAGCTACTGACTGAATGAAAGGAGCTGGCATCTCACTCTCTTTGAATCTTCTTTATCATACTAAGAGGAGCAGGAAAAAGGAAAAAATTTCAGAATTGCACCTTGCAATGCGGAGAAATTACTGTTTGTGCATTTACAATATTCATTGATTTTTGCCATTGAAAAACGTCCAGAAATGATTGAAGCTACTGACTGAATGAAAGGAGCTGGCATCTCACTCTCTTTGAATCTTCTTTATCATGCTAAGAGGAGCAGGAAAAAGCAAAAAATTTCAGAATTGCACCTTGCAATGCGGAGAAATTACTGTTTGTGCATTTACAATATTCATTGATTTTTGCCATTGAAAAACGTCCAGAAATGATTGAAGCTACTGACTGAATGAAAGGAGCTGGCATCTCACTCTCTTTGAATCTTCTTTATCATGCTAAGAGGAGCAGGAAAAAGCAAAAAATTTCAGAATTGCACCTTGCAATGCGGAGAAATTACTGTTTGTGCATTTACAATATTCATTGATTTTTGCCGCCATTGAAAAACATCATGTTATTCATATACCAGAAATGTTTGAAGCTACTGACTGAATGAAAGGAGCTGGCATCTCACTCTCTTTGAATCTTCTTTATCATGCTAAGAGGAGCAGGAAAAAGCAAAAAATTTCAGAATTGCACCTTGCAATGCGAAGAAATTACTGTTTGTGCATTTACAATATTCATTGATTTTTGCCATTGAAAAACATCATGTTATTCATATACCAGAAATGTTTGATGCTACTGACTGAATGAAAGGAGCTGGCATCTCACTCTCTTTGAATCTTCTTTATCATGCTAAGAGGAGCAGGAAAAAGCAAAAAATTTCAGAATTGCACCTTGCAATGCGGAGAAATTACTGTTTGTGCATTTACAATATTCATTGATTTTTGCCATTGAAAAACGTCCAGAAATGATTGAAGCTACTGACTGAATGAAAGGAGCTGGCATCTCACTCTCTTTGAATCTTCTTTATCATGCTAAGAGGAGCAGGAAAAAGCAAAAAATTTCAGAATTGCACCTTGCAATGCGGAGAAATTACTGTTTGTGCATTTACAATATTCATTGATTTTTGCCATTGAAAAACATCCAGAAATGATTGAAGCTACTGACTGAATGAAAGGAGCTGGCATCTCACTCTCTTTGAATCTTCTTTATCATGCTAAGAGGAGCAGGAAAAAGCAAAAAATTTCAGAATTGCACCTTGCAATGCGGAGAAATTACTGTTTGTGCATTTACAATATTCATTGATTTTTGCCATTGAAAAACGTCCAGAAATGATTGAAGCTACTGACTGAATGAAAGGAGCTGGCATCTCAGTCTCTTTGATTCTTCTTTATCATGCTAAGAGGAGCAGGAAAAAGCAAAAAATTTCAGAATTGCACCTTGCAATGCGGAGAAATTACTGTTTGTGCATCTACAATATTCATTGATTTTTGCCATTGAAAAACGTCCAGAAATGATTGAAGCTACTGACTGAATGAAAGGAGCTGGCATCTCACTCTCTTTGAGTCTTCTTTACCATGCTAAGAGGAGCAGGAAAAAGCAAAAAATTTCAGAATTGCACCTTGCAATGCGGAGAAATTACTGTTTGTGCATTTACAATATTCATTGATTTTTGCCATTGAAAAACGTCCAGAAATGATTGAAGCTACTGACTGAATGAAAGGAGCTGGCATCTCACTCTCTTTGAATCTTCTTTATCATGCTAAGAGGAGCAGGAAAAAGCAAAAAATTTCAGAATTGCACCTTGCAATGCGGAGAAATTACTGTTTGTGCATTTACAATATTCATTAATTTTTGCCATTGAAAAACATCATGTTATTCATATACCAGAAATGATTGAAGCTACTGACTGAATGAAAGGAGATGGCATATCACTCTCTTTGAATCTTCTTTATCATGCTAAGAGGAGCAGGAAAAAGCAAAAAATTTCAGAATTGCACCTTGCAATGCGGAGAAATTACTGTTTGTGCATTTACAATATTCATTGATTTTTGCCATTGAAAAACGTCCAGAAATGATTGAAGCTACTGACTGAATGAAAGGAGCTGGCATCTCACTGTCTTTGAATCTTCTTTATCATGCTAAGAGGAGCAGGAAAAAGCAAAACATTTCAGAATTGCACCTTGCAATGCGGAGAAATTACTGTTTGTGCATTTACAATATTCATTGATTTTTGCCATTGAAAAACGTCCAGAAATGATTGAAGCTACTGACTGAATGAAAGGAGCTCTCATCTCACTCTCTTTGAATCTTCTTTATCATGCTAAGAGGAGCAGGAAAAAGCAAAAAATTTCAGAATTGCACCTTGCAATGCGGAGAAATTACTGTTTGTGCATTTACAATATTCATTGATTTTTGCCATTGAAAAACATCATGTTATTCATATACCAGAAATGTTTGAAGCTACTGACTGAATGAAAGGAGCTGGCATCTCACTCTCTTTGAATCTTCTTTATCATGCTAAGAGGAGCAGGAAAAAGCAAAAAATTTCAGAATTGCACCTTCAATGCGGAGAAATTACTGTTTGTGCATTTACAATATTCATTGATTTTTGCCATTGAAAAACGTCCAGAAATGATTGAAGCTACTGACTGAATGAAAGGAGCTGGCATCTCACTCTCTTTGAATCTTCTTTATCATGCTAAGAGGAGCAGGAAAAAGCAAAAAATTTCAGAATTGCACCTTGCAATGCGGAGAAATTACTGTTTGTGCATTTACAATATTCATTAATTTTTGCCATTGAAAAACATCATGTTATTCATATACCAGAAATGATTGAAGCTACTGACTGAATGAAAGGAGCTGGCATCTCACTCTCTTTGAATCTTCTTTATCATGCTAAGAGGAGCAGGAAAAAGCAAAAAATTTCAGAATTGCACCTTGCAATGCGGAGAAATTACTGTTTGTGCATTTACAATATTCATTGATTTTTGCCATTGAAAAACATCATGTTATTCATATACCAGAAATGTTTGAAGCTACTGACTGAATGAAAGGAGCTGGCATCTCACTCTCTTTGAATCTTCTTTATCATACTAAGAGGAGCAGGAAAAAGCAAAAAATTTCAGAATTGCACCTTGCAATGCGGAGAAATTACTGTTTGTGCATTTACAATATTCATTGATTTTTGCCATTGAAAAACGTCCAGAAATGATTGAAGCTACTGACTGAATGAAAGGAGCTGGCATCTCACTCTCTTTGAATCTTCTTTATCATGCTAAGAGGAGCAGGAAAAAGCAAAAAATTTCAGAATTGCACCTTGCAATGCGGAGAAATTACTGTTTGTGCATTTACAATATTCATTGATTTTTGCCATTGAAAAACGTCCAGAAATGATTGAAGCTACTGACTGAATGAAAGGAGCTGGCATCTCACTCTCTTTGAATCTTCTTTATCATGCTAAGAGGAGCAGGAAAAAGCAAAAAATTTCAGAATTGCACCTTGCAATGCGGAGAAATTACTGTTTGTGCATTTACAATATTCATTGATTTTTGCCATTGAAAAACATCATGTTATTCATATACCAGAAATGTTTGAAGCTACTGACTGAATGAAAGGAGCTGGCATCTCACTCTCTTTGAATCTTCTTTATCATGCTAAGAGGAGCAGGAAAAAGCAAAAAATTTCAGAATTGCACCTTGCAATGCGAAGAAATTACTGTTTGTGCATTTACAATATTCATTGATTTTTGCCATTGAAAAACATCATGTTATTCATATACCAGAAATGTTTGAAGCTACTGACTGAATGAAAGGAGCTGGCATCTCACTCTCTTTGAATCTTCTTTATCATGCTAAGAGGAGCAGGAAAAAGCAAAAAATTTCAGAATTGCACCTTGCAATGCGGAGAAATTACTGTTTGTGCATTTACAATATTCATTGATTTTTGCCATTGAAAAACGTCCAGAAATGATTGAAGCTACTGACTGAATGAAAGGAGCTGGCATCTCACTCTCTTTGAATCTTCTTTATCATGCTAAGAGGAGCAGGAAAAAGCAAAAAATTTCAGAATTGCACCTTGCAATGCGGAGAAATTACTGTTTGTGCATTTACAATATTCATTGATTTTTGCCATTGAAAAACATCATGTTATTCATATACCAGAAATGATTGAAGCTACTGACTGAATGAAAGGAGCTGGCATCTCACTCTCTTTGAATCTTCTTTATCATGCTAAGAGGAGCAGGAAAAAGCAAAAAATTTCAGAATTGCACCTTGCAATGCGGAGAAATTACTGTTTGTGCATTTACAATATTCATTGATTTTTGCCATTGAAAAACGTCCAGAAATGATTGAAGCTACTGACTGAATGAAAGGAGCTGGCATCTCACTCTCTTTGAATCTTCTTTATCATGCTAAGAGGAGCAGGAAAAAGCAAAAAATTTCAGAATTGCACCTTGCAATACGGAGAAATTACTGTTTGTGCATTTACAATATTCATTGATTTTTGCCATTGAAAAACGTCCAGAAATGATTGAAGCTACTGACTGAATGAAAGGAGCTGGCATCTCAGTCTCTTTGAATCTTCTTTATAATGCTAAGAGGAGCAGGAAAAAGCAAAAAATTTCAGAATTGCACCTTGCAATGCGGAGAAATTACTGTTTGTGCATCTACAATATTCATTGATTTTTGCCATTGAAAAACATCATGTTATTCATATACCAGAAATGTTTGAAGCTACTGACTGAATGAAAGGAGCTGGCATCTCACTCTATTTGAATCTTCTTTATCATGCTAAGAGGAGCAGGAAAAAGCAAAAAATTTCAGAATTGCACCTTGCAATGCGGAGAAATTACTGTTTGTGCATTTACAATATTCATTGATTTTTGCCATTGAAAAATGTCCAGAAATGATTGAAGCTACTGACTGAAAGGAGCTGGCATCTCACTCTCTTTGAATCTTCTTTATCATGCTAAGAGGAGCAGGAAAAAGCAAAAAATTTCAGAATTGCACCTTGCAATGCGGAGAAATTACTGTTTGTGCATTTACAATATTCATTGATTTTTGCCATTGAAAAACGTCCAGAAATGATTGAAGCTACTGACTGAATAAAAGGAGCTGGCATCTCACTCTCTTTGAATCTTCTTTATCATGCTAAGAGGAGCAGGAAAAAGCAAAAAAATTCAGAATTGCACCTTGCAATGCGGAGAAATTACTGTTTGTGCATTTACAATATTCATTGATTTTTACCATTGAAAAACATCATGTTATTCATATACCAGAAATGATTGAAGCTACTGACTGAATGAAAGGAGCTGGCATCTCACGCTCTTTGAATCTTCTTTTTCATGCTAAGAGGAGCAGGAAAAAGCAAAACATTTCAGAATTGCACCTTGCAATGCGGAGAAATTACTGTTTGTGCATTTACAATATTCATTGATTTTTGCCATTGAAAAACGTCCAGAAATGATTGAAGCTACTGACTGAATGAAAGGAGCTGGCATCTCACTCTCTTTGAATCTTCTTTATCATGCTAAGAGGAGCAGGAAAAAGCAAAAAATTTCAGAATTGCACCTTGCAATGCGGAGAAATTACTGCTTGTGCATTTACAATATTCATTGATTTTTGCCATTGAAAAACGTCCAGAAATGATTGAAGCTACTGACTGAATGAAAGGAGCTGGCATCTCACTCTCTTTGAGTCTTCTTTATCATGCTAAGAGGAGCAGGAAAAAGCAAAAAATTTCAGAATTGCACCTTGCAATGCGGAGAAATTACTGTTTGTGCATTTACAATATTCATTGATTTTTGCCATTGAAAAACGTCCAGAAATGATTAAAGCTACTGACTGAATGAAAGGAGCTGGCATCTCACTCTCTTTGAATCTTCTTTATCATGCTAAGAGGAGCAGGAAAAAGCAAAAAATTTCAGAATTGCACCTTGCAATGCGGAGAAATTACTGTTTGTGCATTTACAATATTCATTGATTTTTGCTATTGAAAAACGTCCAGAAATGATTGAAGCTACTGACTGAATGAAAGGAGCTGGCATCTCACTCTCTTTGAATCTTCTTTATCATGCTAAGAGGAGCAGGAAAAAGCAAAAAATTTCAGAATTGCACCTTGCAATGCGGAGAAATTACTGTTTGTGCATTTACAATATTCATTGATTTTTGCCGTTGAAAAACGTCCAGAAATGATTGAAGCTACTGACTGAATGAAAGGAGCTGGCATCTCATTCTCTTTGAATCTTCTTTATCATGCTAAGAGGAGCAGGAAAAAGCAAAAAATTTCAGAATTGCACCTTGCAATGCGGAGAAATTACTGTTTGTGCATTTACAATATTCATTGATTTTTGCCATTGAAAAACGTCCAGAAATGATTGAAGCTACTGACTGAATGAAAGGAGCTGGCATCTCACTCTCTTTGAATCTTCTTTATCATGCTAAGAGGAGCAGGAAAAAGCAAAAAATTTCAGAATTGCACCTTGCAATGCGGAGAAATTACTGTTTGTGCATTTACAATATTCATTGATTTTTGCCATTGAAAAACATCATGTTATTCATATTCCAGAAATGTTTGAAGCTACTGACTGAATGAAAGGAGCTGGCATCTCACTCTCTTTGAATCTTCTTTATCATGCTAAGAGGAGCAGGAAAAAGCAAAAAATTTCAGAATTGCACCTTGCAATGCGGAGAAATTACTGTTTGTGCATTTACAATATTCATTGATTTTTGCCATTGAAAAACATCCACAAATGATTGAAGCTACTGACTGAATTAAAGGAGCTGGCATCTCACTCTCTTTGAATCTTCTTTATCATGCTAAGAGGAGCAGGAAAAAGCAAAAAAATTCAGAATTGCACCTTGCAATGCGGAGAAATTACTGTTTGTGCATTTACAATATTCATTGATTTTTGCCATTGAAAAACATCATGTTATTCATATACCAGAAATGATTGAAGCTACTGACTGAATGAAAGGAGCTGGCATCTCACTCTCTTTGAATCTTCTTTATCATGCTAAGAGGAGCAGAAAAAAGCAAAAAATTTCAGAATTGCACCTTGCAATGCGGAGAAATTACTGTTTGTGCATTTACAATATTCATTGATTTTTGCCATTGAAAAACGTCCAGAAATGATTGAAGCTACTGACTGAATGAAAGGAGCTGGCATCTCACTCTCTTTGAATCTTCTTTATCATGCTAAGAGGAGCAGGAAAAAGCAAAAAATTTCAGAATTGCACCTTGCAATGCGGAGAAATTACTGTTTGTGCATTTACAATATTCATTGATTTTTGCCATTGAAAAACATCCAGAAATGATTGAAGCTACCGACTGAATGAAAGGAGCTGGCATCTCACTCTCTTTGAATCTTCTTTATCATGCTAAGAGGAGCAGGAAAAAGCAAAAAATTTCAGAATTGCACCTTGCAATGCGGAGAAATTACTGTTTGTGCATTTACAATATTCATTGATTTTTGCCATTGAAAAACATCATGTTATTCATATTCCAGAAATGTTTGAAACTACTGACTGAATGAAAGGAGCTGGCATCTCACTCTCTTTGAATCTTCTTTATCATGCTAAGAGGAGCAGGAAAAAGCAAAAAATTTCAGAATTGCACCTTGCAATGCGGAGAAATTACTGTTTGTGCATTTACAATATTCATTGATTTTTGCCATTGAAAAACGTCCAGAAATGATTGAAGCTACTGACTGAATTAAAGGAGCTGGCATCTCACTCTCTTTGAATCTTCTTTATCATGCTAAGAAGAGCAGGAAAAAGCAAAAAATTTCAGAATTGCACCTTGCAATGCGGAGAAATTACTGTTTGTGCATTTACAATATTCATTGATTTTTGCCATTGAAAAACATCATGTTATTCATATACCAGAAATGATTGAAGCTACTGACTGAATGTAAGGAGCTGGCATCTCACTCTCTTTGAATCTTCTTTATCATGCTAAGAGGAGCAGGAAAAAGCAAAAAATTTCAGAATTGCACCTTGCAATGCGGAGAAATTACTGTTTGTGCATTTACAATATTCATTGATTTTTGCCATTGAAAAACGTCCAGAAATGATTGAAGCTACTGACTGAATGAAAGGAGCTGGCATCTCACTCTCTTTGAATCTTCTTTATCATGCTAAGAGGAGCAGGAAAAAGCAAAAAATTTCAGAATTGCACCTTGCAATGCGGAGAAATTACTGTTTGTGCATTTACAATATTCATTGATTTTTGCCATTGAAAAACATCATGTTATTCATATACCAGAAATGATTGAAGCTACTGACTGAATGAAAGGAGCTGGCATCTCACTCTCTTTGAATCTTCTTTATCATGCTAAGAGGAGCAGAAAAAAGCAAAAAATTTCAGAATTGCACCTTGCAATGCGGAGAAATTACTGTTTGTGCATTTACAATATTCATTGATTTTTGCCATTGAAAAACGTCCAGAAATGATTGAAGCTACTGACTGAATGAAAGGAGCTGGCATCTCACTCTCTTTGAATCTTCTTTATCATGCTAAGAGGAGCAGGAAAAAGCAAAAAATTTCAGAATTGCACCTTGCAATGCGGAGAAATTACTGTTTGTGCATTTACAATATTCATTGATTTTTGCCATTGAAAAACATCCAGAAATGATTGAAGCTACTGACTGAATGAAAGGAGCTGGCATCTCACTCTCTTTGAATCTTCTTTATCATGCTAAGAGGAGCAGGAAAAGGCAAAAAATTTCAGAATTGCACCTTGCAATGCGGAGAAATTACTGTTTGTGCATTTACAATATTCATTGATTTTTGCCATTGAAAAACATCATGTTATTCATATACCAGAAATGATTGAAGCTACTGACTGAATGAAAGGAGCTGGCATCTCACTCTCTTTGAATCTTCTTTATCATGCTAAGAGGAGCAGGAAAAAGCAAAAAATTTCAGAATTGCACCTTGCAATGCGGAGAAATTACTGTTTGTGCATTTACAATATTCACTTATTTTTGCCATTGAAAAACATCATGTTATTCATATACCAGAAATGATTGAAGCTACTGACTGAATGAAAGGAGCTGGCATCTCACTCTCTTTGAATCTTCTTTATCATGCTAAGAGGAGCAGGAAAAAGCAAAAAATTTCAGAATTGCACCTTGCAATGCGGAGAAATTACTGTTTGTGCATTTACAATATTCATTGATTTTTGCCATTGAAAAACGTCCAGAAATGATTGAAGCTACTGACTGAATGAAAGGAGCTGGCATCTCACTCTCTTTGAATCTTCTTTATCATGCTAAGAGGAGCAGGAAAAAGCAAAAAATTTCAGAATTGCACCTTGCAATGCGGAGAAATTACTGCTTGTGCATTTACAATATTCATTGATTTTTGCCATTGAAAAACGTCCAGAAATGATTGAAGCTACTGACTGAATGAAAGGAGCTGGCATCTCACTCTCTTTGAGTCTTCTTTATCATGCTAAGAGGAGCAGGAAAAAGCAAAAAATTTCAGAATTGCACCTTGCAATGCGGAGAAATTACTGTTTGTGCATTTACAATATTCATTGATTTTTGCCATTGAAAAACGTCCAGAAATGATTAAAGCTACTGACTGAATGAAAGGAGCTGGCATCTCACTCTCTTTGAATCTTCTTTATCATGCTAAGAGGAGCAGGAAAAAGCAAAAAATTTCAGAATTGCACCTTGCAATGCGGAGAAATTACTGTTTGTGCATTTACAATATTCATTGATTTTTGCTATTGAAAAACGTCCAGAAATGATTGAAGCTACTGACTGAATGAAAGGAGCTGGCATCTCACTCTCTTTGAATCTTCTTTATCATGCTAAGAGGAGCAGGAAAAAGCAAAAAATTTCAGAATTGCACCTTGCAATGCGGAGAAATTACTGTTTGTGCATTTACAATATTCATTGATTTTTGCCGTTGAAAAACGTCCAGAAATGATTGAAGCTACTGACTGAATGAAAGGAGCTGGCATCTCATTCTCTTTGAATCTTCTTTATCATGCTAAGAGGAGCAGGAAAAAGCAAAAAATTTCAGAATTGCACCTTGCAATGCGGAGAAATTACTGTTTGTGCATTTACAATATTCATTGATTTTTGCCATTGAAAAACGTCCAGAAATGATTGAAGCTACTGACTGAATGAAAGGAGCTGGCATCTCACTCTCTTTGAATCTTCTTTATCATGCTAAGAGGAGCAGGAAAAAGCAAAAAATTTCAGAATTGCACCTTGCAATGCGGAGAAATTACTGTTTGTGCATTTACAATATTCATTGATTTTTGCCATTGAAAAACATCATGTTATTCATATTCCAGAAATGTTTGAAGCTACTGACTGAATGAAAGGAGCTGGCATCTCACTCTCTTTGAATCTTCTTTATCATGCTAAGAGGAGCAGGAAAAAGCAAAAAATTTCAGAATTGCACCTTGCAATGCGGAGAAATTACTGTTTGTGCATTTACAATATTCATTGATTTTTGCCATTGAAAAACGTCCAGAAATGATTGAAGCTACTGACTGAATTAAAGGAGCTGGCATCTCACTCTCTTTGAATCTTCTTTATCATGCTAAGAGGAGCAGGAAAAAGCACAAAAATTTCAGAATTGCACCTTGCAATGCGGAGAAATTACTGTTTGTGCATTTACAATATTCATTGATTTTTGCCATTGAAAAACATCATGTTATTCATATACCAGAAATGATTGAATCTACTGACTGAATGAAAGGAGCTGGCATCTCACTCTCTTTGAATCTTCTTTATCATGCTAAGAGGAGCAGAAAAAAGCAAAAAATTTCAGAATTGCACCTTGCAATGCGGAGAAATTACTGTTTGTGCATTTACAATATTCATTGATTTTTGCCATTGAAAAACGTCCAGAAATGATTGAAGCTACTGACTGAATGAAAGGAGCTGGCATCTCACTCTCTTTGAATCTTCTTTATCATGCTAAGAGGAGCAGGAAAAAGCAAAAAATTTCAGAATTGCACCTTGCAATGCGGAGAAATTACTGTTTGTGCATTTACAATATTCATTGATTTTTGCCATTGAAAAACATCCAGAAATGATTGAAGCTACTGACTGAATGAAAGGAGCTGGCATCTCACTCTCTTTGAATCTTCTTTATCATGCTAAGAGGAGCAGGAAAAAGCAAAAAATTTCAGAATTGCACCTTGCAATGCGGAGAAATTACTGTTTGTGCATTTACAATATTCATTGATTTTTGCCATTGAAAAACATCATGTTATTCATATTCCAGAAATGTTTGAAGCTACTGACTGAATGAAAGGAGCTGGCATCTCACTCTCTTTGAATCTTCTTTATCATGCTAAGAGGAGCAGGAAAAAGCAAAAAATTTCAGAATTGCACCTTGCAATGCGGAGAAATTACTGTTTGTGCATTTACAATATTCATTGATTTTTGCCATTGAAAAACGTTCAGAAATGATTGAAGCTACTGACTGAATTAAAGGAGCTGGCATCTCACTCTCTTTGAATCTTCTTTATCATGCTAAGAGGAGCAGGAAAAAGCAAAAAATTTCAGAATTGCACCTTGCAATGCGGAGAAATTACTGTTTGTGCATTTACAATATTCATTGATTTTTGCCATTGAAAAACATCATGTTATTCATATACCAGAAATGATTGAAGCTACTGACTGAATGAAAGGAGCTGGCATCTCACTCTCTTTGAATCTTCTTTATCATGCTAAGAGGAGCAGGAAAAAGCAAAAAATTTCAGAATTGCACCTTGCAATGCGGAGAAATTACTGTTTGTGCATTTACAATATTCATTGATTTTTGCCATTGAAAAACGTCCAGAAATGATTGAAGCTACTGACTGAATGAAAGGAGCTGGCATCTCACTCTCTTTGAATCTTCTTTATCATGCTAAGAGGAGCAGGAAAAAGCAAAAAATTTCAGAATTGCACCTTGCAATGCGGAGAAATTACTGTTTGTGCATTTACAATATTCATTGATTTTTGCCATTGAAAAACATCATGTTATTCATATACCAGAAATGATTGAAGCTACTGACTGAATGAAAGGAGCTGGCATCTCACTCTCTTTGAATCTTCTTTATCATGCTAAGAGGAGCAGAAAAAAGCAAAAAATTTCAGAATTGCACCTTGCAATGCGGAGAAATTACTGTTTGTGCATTTACAATATTCATTGATTTTTGCCATTGAAAAACGTCCAGAAATGATTGAAGCTACTGACTGAATGAAAGGAGCTGGCATCTCACTCTCTTTGAATCTTCTTTATCATGCTAAGAGGAGCAGGAAAAAGCAAAAAATTTCAGAATTGCACCTTGCAATGCGGAGAAATTACTGTTTGTGCATTTACAATATTCATTGATTTTTGCCATTGAAAAACATCCAGAAATGATTGAAGCTACTGACTGAATGAAAGGAGCTGGCATCTCACTCTCTTTGAATCTTCTTTATCATGCTAAGAGGAGCAGGAAAAGGCAAAAAATTTCAGAATTGCACCTTGCAATGCGGAGAAATTACTGTTTGTGCATTTACAATATTCATTGATTTTTGCCATTGAAAAACATCATGTTATTCATATACCAGAAATGATTGAAGCTACTGACTGAATGAAAGGAGCTGGCATCTCACTCTCTTTGAATCTTCTTTATCATGCTAAGAGGAGCAGGAAAAAGCAAAAAATTTCAGAATTGCACCTTGCAATGCGGAGAAATTACTGTTTGTGCATTTACAATATTCATTTATTTTTGCCATTGAAAAACATCATGTTATTCATATACCAGAAATGATTGAAGCTACTGACTGAATGAAAGGAGCTGGCATCTCACTCTCTTTGAATCTTCTTTATCATGCTAAGAGGAGCAGGAAAAAGCAAAAAATTTCAGAATTGCACCTTGCAATGCGGAGAAATTACTGTTTGTGCATTTACAATATTCATTGATTTTTGCCATTGAAAAACGTCCAGAAATGATTGAAGCTACTGACTGAATGAAAGGAGCTGGCATCTCACTCTCTTTGAATCTTCTTTATCATGCTAAGAGGAGCAGGAAAAAGCAAAAAATTTCAGAATTGCACCTTGCAATGCGGAGAAATTACTGTTTGTGCATTTACAATATTCATTGATTTTTGCCATTGAAAAACATCATGTTATTCATATACCAGAAATGTTTGAAGCTACTGACTGAATGAAAGGAGCTGGCATCTCACTCTCTTTGAATCTTCTTTATCATGCTAAGAGGAGCAGGAAAAAGCAAAAAATTTCAGAATTGCACCTTGCAATGCGGAGAAATTACTGTTTGTGCATTTACAATATTCATTGATTTTTGCCATTGAAAAACGTCCAGAAATGATTGAAGCTACTGACTGAATGAAAGGAGCTGGCATCTCACTCTCTTTGAATCTTCTTTATCATGCTAAGAGGAGCAGGAAAAGGCAAAAAATTTCAGAATTGCACCTTGCAATGCGGAGAAATTACTGTTTGTGCATTTACAATATTCATTGATTTTTGCCATTGAAAAACATCATGTTATTCATATACCAGAAATGATTGAAGCTACTGACTGAATGAAAGGAGCTGGCATCTCACTCTCTTTGAATCTTCTTTATCATGCTAAGAGGAGCAGGAAAAAGCAAAAAATTTCAGAATTGCACCTTGCAATGCGGAGAAATTACTGTTTGTGCATTTACAATATTCATTGATTTTTGCCATTGAAAAACATCATGTTATTCATATACCAGAAATGATTGAAGCTACTGACTGAATGAAAGGAGCTGGCATCTCACTCTCTTTGAATCTTCTTTATCATGCTAAGAGGAGCAGGAAAAAGCAAAAAATTTCAGAATTGCACCTTGCAATGCGGAGAAATTACTGTTTGTGCATTTACAATATTCATTGATTTTTGCCATTGAAAAACGTCCAGAAATGATTGAAGCTACTGACTGAATGAAAGGAGCTGGCATCTCACTCTCTTTGAATCTTCTTTATCATGCTAAGAGGAGCAGGAAAAAGCAAAAAAATTCAGAATTGCACCTTGCAATGCGGAGAAATTACTGTTTGTGCATTTACAATATTCATTGATTTTTGCCATTGAAAAACATCATGTTATTCATATACCAGAAATGATTGAAGCTACTGACTGAATGAAAGGAGCTGGCATCTCACTCTCTTTGAATCTTCTTTTTCATGCTAAGAGGAGCAGGAAAAAGTAAAAAATTTCAGAATTGCACCTTGCAATGCGGAGAAATTACTGTTTGTGCATTTACAATATTCATTGATTTTTGCCATTGAAAAACGTCCAGAAATGATTGAAGCTACTGACTGAATGAAAGGAGCTGGCATCTCAGTCTCTTTGAATCTTCTTTATCATGCTAAGAGGAGCAGGAAAAAGCAAAAAATTTCAGAATTGCACCTTGCAATGCGGAGAAATTACTGCTTGTGCATTTACAATATTCATTGATTTTTGCCATTGAAAAACGTCCAGAAATGATTGAAGCTACTGACTGAATGAAAGGAGCTGGCATCTCACTCTCTTTGAATCTTCTTTATCATGCTAAGAGGAGCAGGAAAAAGCAAAAAATTTCAGAATTGCACCTTGCAATACGGAGAAATTACTGTTTGTGCATTTACAATATTCATTGATTTTTGCCATTGAAAAACGTCCAGAAATGATTGAAGCTACTGACTGAATGAAAGGAGCTGGCATCTCACTCTCTTTGAATCTTCTTTATCATGCTAAGAGGAGCAGGAAAAAGCAAAAAATTTCAGAATTGCACCTTGCAATGCGGAGAAATTACTGTTTGTGCATTTACAATATTCATTGATTTTTGCCATTGAAAAACGTCCAGAAATGATTGAAGCTACTGACTGAATGAAAGGAGCTGGCATCTCACTCTCTTTGAATCTTCTTTATCATGCTAAGAGGAGCAGGAAAAAGCAAAAAATTTCAGAATTGCACCTTGCAATGCGGAGAAATTACTGTTTGTGCATTTACAATATTCATTGATTTTTGCCGTTGAAAAACGTCCAGAAATGATTGAAGCTACTGACTGAATGAAAGGAGCTGGCATCTCACTCTCTTTGAATCTTCTTTATCATGCTAAGAGGAGCAGGAAAAAGCAAAAAATTTCAGAATTGCACCTTGCAATGCGGAGAAATTACTGTTTGTGCATTTACAATATTCATTGATTTTTGCCATTGTTAAACATCATGTTATTCATATACCAGAAATGATTGAAGCTACTGACTGAATGAAAGGAGCTGGCATCTCACTCTCTTTGAATCTTCTTTATCATGCTAAGAGGAGCAGGAAAAAGCAAAAAATTTCAGAATTGCACCTTGCAATGCGGAGAAATTACTGTTTGTGCATTTACAATATTCATTGATTTTTGCCATTGAAAAACGTCCAGAAATGTTTGAAGCTACTGACTGAATGAAAGGAGCTGGCATCTCACTCTCTTTGAATCTTCTTTATCATGCTAAGAGGAGCAGGAAAAAGCAAAAAATTTCAGAATTGCACCTTGCAATGCGGAGAAATTACTGTTTGTGCATTTACAATATTCATTGATTTTTGCCATTGAAAAACATCATGTTATTCATATACCAGAAATGATTGAAGCTACTGACTGAATGAAAGGAGCTGGCATCTCACTCTCTTTGAATCTTCTTTATCATGCTAAGAGGAGCAGGAAAAAGCAAAAAATTTCAGAATTGCACCTTGCAATGCGGAGAAATTACTGTTTGTGCATTTACAATATTCATTGATTTTTGCCATTGAAAAACGTCCAGAAATGATTGAAGCTACTGACTGAATGAAAGGAGCTGGCATCTCACTCTCTTTGAATCTTCTTTATCATGCTAAGAGGAGCAGGAAAAAGCAAAAAATTTCAGAATTGCACCTTGCAATGCGGAGAAATTACTGTTTGTGCATTTACAATATTCATTGATTTTTGCCATTGAAAAACATCATGTTATTCATATACCAGAAATGATTGAAGCTACTGACTGAATGAAAGGAGCTGGCATCTCACTCTCTTTGAATCTTCTTTTTCATGCTAAGAGGAGCAGGAAAAAGTAAAAAATTTCAGAATTGCACCTTGCAATGCGGAGAAATTACTGTTTGTGCATTTACAATATTCATTGATTTTTGCCATTGAAAAACGTCCAGAAATGATTGAAGCTACTGACTGAATGAAAGGAGCTGGCATCTCAGTCTCTTTGAATCTTCTTTATCATGCTAAGAGGAGCAGGAAAAAGCAAAAAATTTCAGAATTGCACCTTGCAATGCGGAGAAATTACTGCTTGTGCATTTACAATATTCATTGATTTTTGCCATTGAAAAACGTCCAGAAATGATTGAAGCTACTGACTGAATGAAAGGAGCTGGCATCTCACTCTCTTTGAATCTTCTTTATCATGCTAAGAGGAGCAGGAAAAAGCAAAAAATTTCAGAATTGCACCTTGCAATACGGAGAAATTACTGTTTGTGCATTTACAATATTCATTGATTTTTGCCATTGAAAAACGTCCAGAAATGATTGAAGCTACTGACTGAATGAAAGGAGCTGGCATCTCACTCTGTTTGAATCTTCTTTATCATGCTAAGAGGAGCAGGAAAAAGCAAAAAATTTCAGAATTGCACCTTGCAATGCGGAGAAATTACTGTTTGTGCATTTACAATATTCATTGATTTTTGCCATTGAAAAACGTCCAGAAATGATTGAAGCTACTGACTGAATGAAAGGAGCTGGCATCTCACTCTCTTTGAATCTTCTTTATCATGCTAAGAGGAGCAGGAAAAAGCAAAAAATTTCAGAATTGCACCTTGCAATGCGGAGAAATTACTGTTTGTGCATTTACAATATTCATTGATTTTTGCCATTGAAAAACATCCAGAAATGATTGAAGCTACTGACTGAATGAAAGGAGCTGGCATCTCACTCTCTTTGAATCTTCTTTATCATGCTAAGAGGAGCAGGAAAAAGCAAAAAATTTCAGAATTGCACCTTGCAATGCGGAGAAATTACTGTTTGTGCATTTACAATATTCATCGATTTTTGCCATTGTTAAACATCATGTTATTCATATACCAGAAATGATTGAAGCTACTGACTGAATGAAAGGAGCTGGCATCTCACTCTCTTTGAATCTTCTTTATCATGCTAAGAGGAGCAGGAAAAAGCAAAAAATTTCAGAATTGCACCTTGAAATGCGGAGAAATTACTGTTTGTGCATTTACAATATTCATTGATTTTTGCCATTGAAAAACGTCCAGAAATGTTTGAAGCTACTGACTGAATGAAAGGAGCTGGCATCTCACTCTCTTTGAATCTTCTTTATCATGCTAAGAGGAGCAGGAAAAAGCAAAAAATTTCAGAATTGCACCTTGCAATGCGGAGAAATTACTGTTTGTGCATTTACAATATTCATTGATTTTTGCCATTGAAAAACGTCCAGAAATGATTGAAGCTACTGACTGAATGAAAGGAGCTGGCATCTCACTCTCTTTGAATCTTCTTTATCATGCTAAGAGGAGCAGGAAAATGCAAAAAAATTCAGAATTGCTCCTTGCAATGCGGAGAAATTACTGTTTGTGCATTTACAATATTCATTGATTTTTGCCATTGAAAAACATCATGTTATTCATATACCAGAAATGTTTGAAGCTACTGACTGAATGAAAGGAGCTGGCATGTCACTCTCTTTGAATCTTCTTTATCATGCTAAAAGGAGCAGGAAAAAGCAAAAAATTTCAGAATTGCACCTTGCAATGCGGAGAAATTACTGTTTGTGCATTTACAATATTCATTGATTTTTGCCATTGAAAAACGTCCAGAAATGATTGAAGCTACTGACTGAATGAAAGGAGCTGGCATCTCACTCTCTTTGAATCTTCTTTATCATGCTAAGAGGAGCAGGAAAAAGCAAAAAATTTCAGAATTGCACCTTGCAATGCGGAGAAATTACTGTTTGTGCATTTACAATATTCATTGATTTTTGCCATTGAAAAACGTCCAGAAATGATTGAAGCTACTGACTGAATGAAAGGAGCTGGCATCTCACTCTCTTTGAATCTTCTTTATCATGCTAAGAGGAGCAGGAAAAAGCAAAAAATTTCAGAATTGCACCTTGCAATGCGGAGAAATTACTGTTTGTGCATTTACAATATTCATTGATTTTTGCCATTGAAAAACATCCAGAAATGATTGAAGCTACTGACTGAATGAAAGGAGCTGGCATCTCACTCTCTTTGAATCTTCTTTATCATGCTAAGAGGAGCAGGAAAAAGCAAAAAATTTCAGAATTGCACCTTGCAATGCGGAGAAATTACTGTTTGTGCATTTACAATATTCATTGATTTTTGCCATTGTTAAACATCATGTTATTCATATACCAGAAATGATTGAAGCTACTGACTGAATGAAAGGAGCTGGCATCTCACTCTCTTTGAATCTTCTTTATCATGCTAAGAGGAGCAGGAAAAAGCAAAAAATTTCAGAATTGCACCTTGAAATGCGGAGAAATTACTGTTTGTGCATTTACAATATTCATTGATTTTTGCCATTGAAAAACGTCCAGAAATGTTTGAAGCTACTGACTGAATGAAAGGAGCTGGCATCTCACTCTCTTTGAATCTTCTTTATCATGCTAAGAGGAGCAGGAAAAAGCAAAAAATTTCAGAATTGCACCTTGCAATGCGGAGAAATTACTGTTTGTGCATTTACAATATTCATTGATTTTTGCCATTGAAAAACGTCCAGAAATGATTGAAGCTACTGACTGAATGAAAGGAGCTGGCATCTCACTCTCTTTGAATCTTCTTTATCATGCTAAGAGGAGCAGGAAAATGCAAAAAAATTCAGAATTGCTCCTTGCAATGCGGAGAAATTACTGTTTGTGCATTTACAATATTCATTGATTTTTGCCATTGAAAAACATCATGTTATTCATATACCAGAAATGTTTGAAGCTACTGACTGAATGAAAGGAGCTGGCATGTCACTCTCTTTGAATCTTCTTTATCATGCTAAAAGGAGCAGGAAAAAGCAAAAAATTTCAGAATTGCACCTTGCAATGCGGAGAAATTACTGTTTGTGCATTTACAATATTCATTGATTTTTGCCATTGAAAAACGTCCAGAAATGATTGAAGCTACTGACTGAATGAAAGGAGCTGGCATCTCACTCTCTTTGAATCTTCTTTATCATGCTAAGAGGAGCAGGAAAAAGCAAAAAATTTCAGAATTGCACCTTGCAATGCGGAGAAATTACTGTTTGTGCATTTACAATATTCATTGATTTTTGCCATTGAAAAACATCATGTTATTCATATACCAGAAATGATTGAAGCTACTGACTGAATGAAAGGAGCTGGCATCTCACTCTCTTTGAATCTTCTTTATCATGCTAAGAGGATCAGGAAAAAGCAAAAAATTTCAGAATTGCACCTTGCAATGCGGAGAAATTACTGTTTGTGCATTTACAATATTCATTGATTTTTGCCATTGAAAAACGTCCAGAAATGATTGAAGCTACTGACTGAATGAAAGGAGCTGGCATCTCACTCTCTTTGAATCTTCTTTATCATGCTAAGAGGAGCAGGAAAAAGCAAAAAATTTCAGAATTGCACCTTGCAATGCGGAGAAATTACTGTTTGTGCATTTACAATATTCATTGATTTTTGCCATTGAAAAACATCATGTTATTCATATACCAGAAATGTTTGAAGCTACTGACTGAATGAAAGGAGCTGGCATCTCACTCTCTTTGAATCTTCTTTATCATGCTAAGAGGAGCAGGAAAAAGCAAAAAATTTCAGAATTGCACCTTGCAATGCGGAGAAATTACTGTTTGTGCATTTACAATATTCATTGATTTTTGCCATTGAAAAACGTCCAGAAATGATTGAAGCTACTGACTGAATGAAAGGAGCTGGCATCTCACTCTCTTTGAATCTTCTTTATCATGCTAAGAGGAGCAGGAAAAGGCAAAAAATTTCAGAATTGCACCTTGCAATGCGGAGAAATTACTGTTTGTGCATTTACAATATTCATTGATTTTTGCCATTGAAAAACATCATGTTATTCATATACCAGAAATGTTTGAAGCTACTGACTGAATGAAAGGAGCTGGCATCTCACTCTCTTTGAATCTTCTTTATCATGCTAAGAGGAGCAGGAAAAAGCAAAAAATTTCAGAATTGCACCTTGCAATGCGAATAAATTACTGTTTGTGCATTTACAATATTCATTGATTTTTGCCATTGAAAAACGTCCAGAAATGATTGAAGCTACTGACTGAATGAAAGGAGCTGGCATCTCACTCTCTTTGAATCTTCTTTATCATGCTAAGAGGAGCAGGAAAAGGCAAAAAATTTCAGAATTGCACCTTGCAATGCGGAGAAATTACTGTTTGTGCATTTACAATATTCATTGATTTTTGCCATTGAAAAACATCATGTTATTCATATACCAGAAATGTTTGAAGCTACTGACTGAATGAAAGGAGCTGGCATCTCACTCTCTTTGAATCTTCTTTATCATGCTAAGAGGAGCAGGAAAAAGCAAAAAATTTCAGAATTGCACCTTGCAATGCGAATAAATTACTGTTTGTGCATTTACAATATTCATTGATTTTTGCCATTGAAAAACATCATGTTATTCATATACCAGAAATGATTGAAGCTACTGACTGAATGAAAGGAGCTGGCATCTCACTCTCTTTGAATCTTCTTTATCATGCTAAGAGGAGCAGGAAAAAGCAAAAA
Organism: Phyllobates terribilis; assembly: GCF_046119375.1. NCBI lineage: Eukaryota > Metazoa > Chordata > Amphibia > Anura > Dendrobatidae > Phyllobates > Phyllobates terribilis. The sequence continues at coordinate 76,690 of NW_027364182.1, forward strand.
ATTTCAGAATTGCACCTTGCAATGCGGAGAAATTACTGTTTGTGCATTTACAATATTCATTGATTTTTGCCATTGAAAAACATCATGTTATTCATATACCAGAAATGATTGAAGCTACTGACTGAATGAAAGGAGCTGGCATCTCACTCTCTTTGAATCTTCTTTATCATGCTAAGAGGAGCAGGAAAAAGCAAAAAATTTCAGAATTGCACCTCGCAATGCGGAGAAATTACTGTTTGTGCATTTACAATATTCATTGATTTTTGCCATTGAAAAACGTCCAGAAATGATTGAAGCTACTGACTGAATGAAAGGAGCTGGCATCTCACTCTCTTTGAATCTTCTTTATCATGCTAAGAGGAGCAGGAAAAAGCAAAAAATTTCAGAATTGCACCTTGCAATGCGGAGAAATTGCTGTTTGTGCATTTACAAAATTCATTGATTTTTGCCATTGAAAAACATCATGTTATTCATATACCAAAAATGTTTGAAGCTACTGACTGAATGAAAGGAGCTGGCATCTCACTCTCTTTGAATCTTCTTTATCATGCTAAGAGGAGCAGGAAAAAGCAAAAAATTTCAGAATTGCACCTTGCAATGCGGAGAAATTACTGTTTGTGCATTTACAATATTCATTGATTTTTGCCATTGAAAAACGTCCAGAAATGATTGAAGCTACTGACTGAATGAAAGGAGCTGGCATCTCACTCTCTTTGAATCTTCTTTATCATGCTAAGAGGAGCAGGAAAAAGCAAAAAATTTCAGAATTGCACCTTGCAATGCGGAGAAATTACTGTTTGTGCATTTACAATATACATTGATTTTTGCCATTGAAAAACGTCCAGAAATGATTGAAGCTACTGACTGAATGAAAGGAGCTGGCATCTCACTCTCTTTGAATCTTCTTTATCATGCTAAGAGGAGCAGGAAAATGCAAAAAAATTCAGAATTGCTCCTTGCAATGCGGAGAAATTACTGTTTGTGCATTTACAATATTCATTGATTTTTGCCATTGAAAAACATCATGTTATTCATATACCAGAAATGTTTGAAGCTACTGACTGAATGAAAGGAGCTGGCATGTCACTCTCTTTGAATCTTCTTTATCATGCTAAAAGGAGCAGGAAAAAGCAAAAAATTTCAGAATTGCACCTTGCAATGCGGAGAAATTACTGTTTGTGCATTTACAATATTCATTGATTTTTGCCATTGAAAAACGTCCAGAAATGATTGAAGCTACTGACTGAATGAAAGGAGCTGGCATCTCACTCTCTTTGAATCTTCTTTATCATGCTAAGAGGAGCAGGAAAAAGCAAAAAATTTCAGAATTGCACCTTGCAATGCGGAGAAATTACTGTTTGTGCATTTACAATATTCATTGATTTTTGCCATTGAAAAACGTCCAGAAATGATTGAAGCTACTGACTGAATGAAAGGAGCTGGCATCTCACTCTCTTTGAATCTTCTTTATCATGCTAAGAGGAGCAGGAAAAAGCAAAAAATTTCAGAATTGCACCTTGCAATGCGGAGAAATTACTGTTTGTGCATTTACAATATTCATTGATTTTTGCCATTGAAAAACATCCAGAAATGATTGAAGCTACTGACTGAATGAAAGGAGCTGGCATCTCACTCTCTTTGAATCTTCTTTATCATGCTAAGAGGAGCAGGAAAAAGCAAAAAATTTCAGAATTGCACCTTGCAATGCGGAGAAATTACTGTTTGTGCATTTACAATATTCATTGATTTTTGCCATTGTTAAACATCATGTTATTCATATACCAGAAATGATTGAAGCTACTGACTGAATGAAAGGAGCTGGCATCTCACTCTCTTTGAATCTTCTTTATCATGCTAAGAGGAGCAGGAAAAAGCAAAAAATTTCAGAATTGCACCTTGAAATGCGGAGAAATTACTGTTTGTGCATTTACAATATTCATTGATTTTTGCCATTGAAAAACGTCCAGAAATGTTTGAAGCTACTGACTGAATGAAAGGAGCTGGCATCTCACTCTCTTTGAATCTTCTTTATCATGCTAAGAGGAGCAGGAAAAAGCAAAAAATTTCAGAATTGCACCTTGCAATGCGGAGAAATTACTGTTTGTGCATTTACAATATTCATTGATTTTTGCCATTGAAAAACGTCCAGAAATGATTGAAGCTACTGACTGAATGAAAGGAGCTGGCATCTCACTCTCTTTGAATCTTCTTTATCATGCTAAGAGGAGCAGGAAAATGCAAAAAAATTCAGAATTGCTCCTTGCAATGCGGAGAAATTACTGTTTGTGCATTTACAATATTCATTGATTTTTGCCATTGAAAAACATCATGTTATTCATATACCAGAAATGTTTGAAGCTACTGACTGAATGAAAGGAGCTGGCATGTCACTCTCTTTGAATCTTCTTTATCATGCTAAAAGGAGCAGGAAAAAGCAAAAAATTTCAGAATTGCACCTTGCAATGCGGAGAAATTACTGTTTGTGCATTTACAATATTCATTGATTTTTGCCATTGAAAAACGTCCAGAAATGATTGAAGCTACTGACTGAATGAAAGGAGCTGGCATCTCACTCTCTTTGAATCTTCTTTATCATGCTAAGAGGAGCAGGAAAAAGCAAAAAATTTCAGAATTGCACCTTGCAATGCGGAGAAATTACTGTTTGTGCATTTACAATATTCATTGATTTTTGCCATTGAAAAACATCATGTTATTCATATACCAGAAATGATTGAAGCTACTGACTGAATGAAAGGAGCTGGCATCTCACTCTCTTTGAATCTTCTTTATCATGCTAAGAGGATCAGGAAAAAGCAAAAAATTTCAGAATTGCACCTTGCAATGCGGAGAAATTACTGTTTGTGCATTTACAATATTCATTGATTTTTGCCATTGAAAAACGTCCAGAAATGATTGAAGCTACTGACTGAATGAAAGGAGCTGGCATCTCACTCTCTTTGAATCTTCTTTATCATGCTAAGAGGAGCAGGAAAAAGCAAAAAATTTCAGAATTGCACCTTGCAATGCGGAGAAATTACTGTTTGTGCATTTACAATATTCATTGATTTTTGCCATTGAAAAACATCATGTTATTCATATACCAGAAATGTTTGAAGCTACTGACTGAATGAAAGGAGCTGGCATCTCACTCTCTTTGAATCTTCTTTATCATGCTAAGAGGAGCAGGAAAAAGCAAAAAATTTCAGAATTGCACCTTGCAATGCGGAGAAATTACTGTTTGTGCATTTACAATATTCATTGATTTTTGCCATTGAAAAACGTCCAGAAATGATTGAAGCTACTGACTGAATGAAAGGAGCTGGCATCTCACTCTCTTTGAATCTTCTTTATCATGCTAAGAGGAGCAGGAAAAGGCAAAAAATTTCAGAATTGCACCTTGCAATGCGGAGAAATTACTGTTTGTGCATTTACAATATTCATTGATTTTTGCCATTGAAAAACATCATGTTATTCATATACCAGAAATGTTTGAAGCTACTGACTGAATGAAAGGAGCTGGCATCTCACTCTCTTTGAATCTTCTTTATCATGCTAAGAGGAGCAGGAAAAAGCAAAAAATTTCAGAATTGCACCTTGCAATGCGAATAAATTACTGTTTGTGCATTTACAATATTCATTGATTTTTGCCATTGAAAAACGTCCAGAAATGATTGAAGCTACTGACTGAATGAAAGGAGCTGGCATCTCACTCTCTTTGAATCTTCTTTATCATGCTAAGAGGAGCAGGAAAAGGCAAAAAATTTCAGAATTGCACCTTGCAATGCGGAGAAATTACTGTTTGTGCATTTACAATATTCATTGATTTTTGCCATTGAAAAACATCATGTTATTCATATACCAGAAATGTTTGAAGCTACTGACTGAATGAAAGGAGCTGGCATCTCACTCTCTTTGAATCTTCTTTATCATGCTAAGAGGAGCAGGAAAAAGCAAAAAATTTCAGAATTGCACCTTGCAATGCGAATAAATTACTGTTTGTGCATTTACAATATTCATTGATTTTTGCCATTGAAAAACATCATGTTATTCATATACCAGAAATGATTGAAGCTACTGACTGAATGAAAGGAGCTGGCATCTCACTCTCTTTGAATCTTCTTTATCATGCTAAGAGGAGCAGGAAAAAGCAAAAAATTTCAGAATTGCACCTTGCAATGCGGAGAAATTACTGTTTGTGCATTTACAATATTCATTGATTTTTGCCATTGAAAAACATCATGTTATTCATATACCAGAAATGATTGAAGCTACTGACTGAATGAAAGGAGCTGGCATCTCACTCTCTTTGAATCTTCTTTATCATGCTAAGAGGAGCAGGAAAAAGCAAAAAATTTCAGAATTGCACCTCGCAATGCGGAGAAATTACTGTTTGTGCATTTACAATATTCATTGATTTTTGCCATTGAAAAACGTCCAGAAATGATTGAAGCTACTGACTGAATGAAAGGAGCTGGCATCTCACTCTCTTTGAATCTTCTTTATCATGCTAAGAGGAGCAGGAAAAAGCAAAAAATTTCAGAATTGCACCTTGCAATGCGGAGAAATTGCTGTTTGTGCATTTACAAAATTCATTGATTTTTGCCATTGAAAAACATCATGTTATTCATATACCAAAAATGTTTGAAGCTACTGACTGAATGAAAGGAGCTGGCATCTCACTCTCTTTGAATCTTCTTTATCATGCTAAGAGGAGCAGGAAAAAGCAAAAAATTTCAGAATTGCACCTTGCAATGCGGAGAAATTACTGTTTGTGCATTTACAATATTCATTGATTTTTGCCATTGAAAAACGTCCAGAAATGATTGAAGCTACTGACTGAATGAAAGGAGCTGGCATCTCACTCTCTTTGAATCTTCTTTATCATGCTAAGAGGAGCAGGAAAAAGCAAAAAATTTCAGAATTGCACCTTGCAATGCGGAGAAATTACTGTTTGTGCATTTACAATATACATTGATTTTTGCCATTGAAAAACGTCCAGAAATGATTGAAGCTACTGACTGAATGAAAGGAGCTGGCATCTCACTCTCTTTGAATCTTCTTTATCATGCTAAGAGGAGCAGGAAAAAGCAAAAAATTTCAGAATTGCACCTTGCAATGCGGAGAAATTACTGTTTGTGCATTTACAATATACATTGATTTTTGCCATTGAAAAACGTCCAGAAATGATTGAAGCTGCTGACTGAATGAAAGGAGCTGGCATCTCACTCTCTTTGAATCTTCTTTATCATGCTAAGAGGAGCAGGAAAAAGCAAAAAATTTCAGAATTGCACCTTGCAATGCGGAGAAATTACTGTTTGTGCATTTACAATATTCATTGATTTTTGCCATTGAAAAACGTCCAGAAATGATTGAAGCTACTGACTGAATGAAAGGAGCTGGCATCTCACTCTCTTTGAATCTTCTTTATCATGCTAAGAGGAGCAGGAAAAAGCAAAAAATTTCAGAATTGCACCTTGCAATGCGGAGAAATTACTGTTTGTGCATTTACAATATTCATTGATTTTTGCCATTGAAAAACGTCCAGAAATGATTGAACCTACCGACTGAATGAAAGGAGCTGGCATCTCACTCTCTTTGAATCTTCTTTATCATGCTAAGAGGAGCAGGAAAAAGCAAAAAATTTCAGAATTACACCTTGCAATGCGGAGAAATTACTGTTTGTGCATTTACAATATTCATTGATTTTTGCCGTTGAAAAACGTCCAGAAATGATTGAAGCTACTGACTGAATGAAAGGAGCTGGCATCTCACTCTCTTTGAATCTTCTTTATCATGCTAAGAGGAGCAGGAAAAAGCAAAAAATTTCAGAATTGCACCTTGCAATGCGGAGAAATTACTGTTTGTGCATTTACAATATTCATTGATTTTTGCCATTGAAAAACATCATGTTATTCATATACCAAAAATGATTGAAGCTACTGAGTGAATGAAAGGAGCTGGCATCTCACTCTCTTTGAATCTTCTTTATCATGCTAAGAGGAGCAGGAAAAAGCAAAAAATTTCAGAATTGCACCTTGCAATGCGGAGAAATTACTGTTTGTGCATTTACAATATTCATTGATTTTTGCCATTGAAAAACGTCCAGAAATGATTGAAGCTACTGACTGAATGAAAGGAGCTGGCATCTCACTCTCTTTGAATCTTCTTTATCATGCTAAGAGGAGCAGGAAAAAGCAAAAAATTTCAGAATTGCACCTTGCAATGCGGAGAAATTACTGTTTGTGCATTTACAATATTCATTGATTTTTGCCATTGAAAAACATCATGTTATTCATATACCAGAAATGTTTGAAGCTACTGACTGAATGAAAGGAGCTGGCATGTCACTCTCTTTGAATCTTCTTTATCATGCTAAGAGGAGCAGGAAAAAGCAAAAAATTTCAGAATTGCACCTTGCAATGCGGAGAAATTACTGTTTGTGCATTTACAATATTCATTGATTTTTGCCATTGAAAAACGTCCAGAAATGATTGAAGCTACTGACTGAATGAAAGGAGCTGGCATCTCACTCTCTTTGAATCTTCTTTATCATGCTAAGAGGAGCAGGAAAAAGCAAAAAATTTCAGAATTGCACCTTGCAATGCGGAGAAATTACTGTTTGTGCATTTACAATATTCATTGATTTTTGCCATTGAAAAACATCATGTTATTCATATACCAGAAATGATTGAAGCTACTGACTGAATGAAAGGAGCTGGCATCTCACTCTCTTTGAATCTTCTTTATCATGCTAAGAGGAGCAGGAAAAAGCAAAAAATTTCAGAATTGCACCTTGCAATGCGGAGAAATTACTGTTTGTGCATTTACAATATTCATTGATTTTTGCCATTGAAAAACGTCCAGAAATGATTGAAGCTACTGACTGAATGAAAGGAGCTGGCATCTCACTCTCTTTGAATCTTCTTTATCATGCTAAGAGGAGCAGGAAAAAGCAAAAAATTTCAGAATTGCACCTTGCAATGCGGAGAAATTACTGTTTGTGCATTTACAATATTCATTGATTTTTGCCATTGAAAAACATCATGTTATTCATATACCAGAAATGTTTGAAGCTACTGACTGAATGAAAGGAGCTGGAATCTCACTCTCTTTGAATCTTCTTTATCATGCTAAGAGGAGCAGGAAAAAGCAAAAAATTTCAGAATTGCACCTTGCAATGCGGAGAAATTACTGTTTGTGCATTTACAATATTCATTGATTTTTGCCATTGAAAAACGTCCAGAAATGATTGAAGCTACTGACTGAATGAAAGGAGCTGGCATCTCACTCTCTTTGAATCTTCTTTATCATGCTAAGAGGAGCAGGAAAAGGCAAAAAATTTCAGAATTGCACCTTGCAATGCGGAGAAATTACTGTTTGTGCATTTACAATATTCATTGATTTTTGCCATTGAAAAACATCATGTTATTCATATACCAGAAATGTTTGAAGCTACTGACTGAATGAAAGGAGCTGGCATCTCACTCTCTTTGAATCTTCTTTATCATGCTAAGAGGAGCAGGAAAAACCAAAAATTTCAGAATTGCACCTTGCAATGCGAATAAATTACTGTTTGTGCATTTACAATATTCATTGATTTTTGCCATTGAAAAACATCATGTTATTCATATACCAGAAATGATTGAAGCTACTGACTGAATGAAAGGAGCTGGCATCTCACTCTCTTTGAATCTTCTTTATCATGCTAAGAGGAGCAGGAAAAAGCAAAACATTTCAGAATTGCACCTTGCAATGCGGAGAAATTACTGTTTGTGCATTTACAATATTCATTGATTTTTGCCATTGAAAAACATCATGTTATTCACATACCAGAAATGATTGAAGCTACTGACTGAATGAAAGGAGCTGGCATCTCACTCTCTTTGAATCTTCTTTATCATGCTAAGAGGAGCAGGAAAAAGCAAAAAATTTCAGAATTGCACCTCGCAATGCGGAGAAATTACTGTTTGTGCATTTACAATATTCATTGATTTTTGCCATTGAAAAACGTCCAGAAATGATTGAAGCTACTGACTGAATGAAAGGAGCTGGCATCTCACTCTCTTTGAATCTTCTTTATCATGCTAAGAAGAGCAGGAAAAAGCAAAAAATTTCAGAATTGCACCTTGCAATGCGGAGAAATTGCTGTTTGTGCATTTACAAAATTCATTGATTTTTGCCATTGAAAAACATCATGTTATTCATATACCAGAAATGTTTGAAGCTACTGACTGAATGAAAGGAGCTGGCATCTCACTCTCTTTGAATCTTCTTTATCATGCTAAGAGGAGCAGGAAAAAGCAAAAAATTTCAGAATTGCACCTTGCAATGCGGAGAAATTACTGTTTGTGCATTTACAATATTCATTGATTTTTGCCATTGAAAAACGTCCAGAAATGATTGAAGCTACTGACTGAATGAAAGGAGCTGGCATCTCACTCTCTTTGAATCTTCTTTATCATGCTAAGAGGAGCAGGAAAAAGCAAAAAATTTCAGAATTGCACCTTGCAATGCGGAGAAATTACTGTTTGTGCATTTACAATATACATTGATTTTTGCCATTGAAAAACGTCCAGAAATGATTGAAGCTACTGACTGAATGAAAGGAGCTGGCATCTCACTCTCTTTGAATCTTCTTTATCATGCTAAGAGGAGCAGGAAAAAGCAAAAAATTTCAGAATTGCACCTTGCAATGCGGAGAAATTACTGTTTGTGCATTTACAATATTCATTGATTTTTGCCATTGAAAAACATCATGTTATTCATATACCAGAAATGATTGAAGCTACTGACTGAATGAAAGGAGCTGGCATCTCACTCTCTTTGAATCTTCTTTATCATGCTAAGAGGAGCAGGAAAAAGCAAGAAATTTCAGAATTGCACCTTGCAATGCGGAGAAATTACTGTTTGTGCATTTACAATATTCATTGATTTTTGCCATTGAAAAACATCATGTTATTCATATACCAGAAATGTTTGAAGCTACTGACTGAATGAAAGGAGCTGGCATCTCACTCTCTTTGAATCTTCTTTATCATGCTAAGAGGAGCAGGAAAAAGCAAAAAATTTCAGAATTGCACCTTGCAATGTGGAGAAATTACTGTTTGTGCATTTACAATATTCATTGATTTTTACCATTGAAAAACGTCCAGAAATGATTGAAGCTACTGACTGAATGAAAGTAGCTGCCATCTCACTCTCTTTGAATCTTTTTTATCATGCTAAGAGGAGCAGGAAAAAGCAAAAAATTTCAGACTTGCACCTTGCAATGCGGAGAAATTACTGTTTGTGCATTTACAATATTCATTGATTTTTGCCATTGAAAAACATGTAATTCATATACCAGAAATGTTTGAAGCTACTGACTGAATGAAAGGAGCTGGCACCTCACTCTCTTTGAATCTTCTTTATCATGCTAAGAGGAGCGGGAAAAAGCAAAAAATTTCAGAATTGCACCTTGCAATGCGGAGAAATTACTGTTTGTGCATTTACAATATTCATTGATTTTTGCCATTGAAAAACGTCCAGAAATGATTGAAGGTACTGACTGAATGAAAGGAGCTGGCATCTCACTCTCTTTGAATCTTCTTTATCATGCTAAGAGGAGCAGGAAAAAGCAAAAAATTTCAGAATTGCACCTTGCAATGCGGAGAAATTACTGTTTGTGCATTTACAATATTCATTGATTTTTGCCATTGAAAAACGTCCAGAAATGATTGAAGCTACTGACTGAATGAAAGGAGCTGGCATCTCACTCTCTTTGAATCTTCTTTATCATGCTAAGAGGAGCAGGAAAAAGCAAAAAATTTCAGAATTGCACCTTGCAATGCGGAGAAATTACAGTTTGTGCATTTACAATATTCATTGATTTTTGCCATTGAGAAACGTCCAGAAATGATTGAAGCTACTGACTGAATGAAAGGAGCTGGCATCTCACTCTCTTTGAATCTTCTTTATCATGCTAAGAGGAACAGGAAAAAGCAAAAAATTTCAGAATTGCACCTTGCAATGCGGAGAAATTACTGTTTGTGCATTTACAATATTCATTGATTTTTGCCATTGAAAAACATCATGTTATTTATATACCAGAAATGTTTGAAGCTACTGACTGAATGAAAGGAGCTGGCATCTCACTCTCTTTGAATCTTCTTTATCATGCTAAGAGGAGCAGGAAAAAGCAAAAAATTTCAGAATTGCACCTTGCAATGTGGAGAAATTACTGTTTGTGCATTTACAATATTCATTGATTTTTACCATTGAAAAACGTCCAGAAATGATTGAAGCTACTGACTGAATGAAAGTAGCTGGCATCTCACTCTCTTTGAATTTTCTTTATCATGCTAAGAGGAGCAGGAAAAAGCAAAAAATTTCAGACTTGCACCTTGCAATGCGGAGAAATTACTGTTTGTGCATTTACAATATTCATTGATTTTTGCCATTGAAAAACATCATGTTATTCATATACCAGAAATGTTTGAAGCTACTGACTGAATGAAAGGAGCTGGCATCTCACTCTCTTTGAATCTTCTTTATCATGCTAAGAGGAGCAGGAAAAAGCAAAAAATTTCAGAATTGCACCTTGCAATGCGGAGAAATTACTGTTTGTGCATTTACAATATTCATTGATTTTTGCCATTGAAAAACATCATGTTATTCATATACCAGAAATGTTTGAAGCTACTGACTGAATGAAAGGAGCTGGCATCTCACTCTCTTTGAATCTTCTTTATCATGCTAGGATAAGCAGGAAAAAGCAAAAAATTTCAGAATTGCACCTTGCAATGTGGAGAAATTACTGTTTGTGCATTTACAATATTCATTGATTTTTACCATTGAAAAACGTCCAGAAATGATTGAAGCTACTGACTGAATGAAAGTAGCTGCCATCTCACTCTCTTTGAATCTTTTTTATCATGCTAAGAGGAGCAGGAAAAAGCAAAAAATTTCAGACTTGCACCTTGCAATGCGGAGAAATTACTGTTTGTGCATTTACAATATTCATTGATTTTTGCCATTGAAAAACATCATGTTATTCATATACCAGAAATGTTTGAAGCTACTGACTGAATGAAAGGAGCTGGCATCTCACTCTCTTTGAATCTTCTTTATCATGCTAAGAGGAGCAGGAAAAAGCAAAAAATTTCAGAATTGCACCTTGCAATGCGGAGAAATTACTTTTTGTGCATTTACAATATTCATTGATTTTTGCCATTGAAAAACGTCCAGAAATGATTGAAGCTACTGACTGAATGAAAGGAGCTGGCATCTCACTCTCTTTGAATCTTCTTTATCATGCTAAGAGGAGCAGGAAAAAGCAAAAAATTTCAGAATTGCACCTTGCAATGCGGAGAAATTACTGTTTGTGCATTTACAATATTCATTGATTTTTGCCATTGAAAAACGTCCAGAAATGATTGAAGCTACTGACTGAATGAAAGGAGCTGGCATCTCACTCTCTTTGAATCTTCTTTATCATGCTAAGAGGAGCAGGAAAAAGCAAAAAATTTCAGAATTGCACCTTGCAATGCGGAGAAATTACTGTTTGTGCATTTACAATATTCATTGATTTTTGCCATTGAAAAACATGTAATTCATATACCAGAAATGTTTGAAGCTACTGACTGAATGAAAGGAGCTGGCACCTCACTCTCTTTGAATCTTCTTTATCATGCTAAGAGGAGCGGGAAAAAGCAAAAAATTTCAGAATTGCACCTTGCAATGCGGAGAAATTACTGTTTGTGCATTTACAATATTCATTGATTTTTGCCATTGAAAAACGTCCAGAAATGATTGAAGGTACTGACTGAATGAAAGGAGCTGGCATCTCACTCTCTTTGAATCTTCTTTATCATGCTAAGAGGAGCAGGAAAAAGCAAAAAATTTCAGAATTGCACCTTGCAATGCGGAGAAATTACTGTTTGTGCATTTACAATATTCATTGATTTTTGCCATTGAAAAACGTCCAGAAATGATTGAAGCTACTGACTGAATGAAAGGAGCTGGCATCTCACTCTCTTTGAATCTTCTTTATCATGCTAAGAGGAGCAGGAAAAAGCAAAAAATTTCAGAATTGCACCTTGCAATGCGGAGAAATTACAGTTTGTGCATTTACAATATTCATTGATTTTTGCCATTGAGAAACGTCCAGAAATGATTGAAGCTACTGACTGAATGAAAGGAGCTGGCATCTCACTCTCTTTGAATCTTCTTTATCATGCTAAGAGGAACAGGAAAAAGCCAAAAATTTCAGAATTGCACCTTGCAATGCGGAGAAATTACTGTTTGTGCATTTACAATATTCATTGATTTTTGCCATTGAAAAACATCATGTTATTTATATACCAGAAATGTTTGAAGCTACTGACTGAATGAAAGGAGCTGGCATCTCACTCTCTTTGAATCTTCTTTATCATGCTAAGAGGAGCAGGAAAAAGCAAAAAATTTCAGAATTGCACCTTGCAATGTGGAGAAATTACTGTTTGTGCATTTACAATATTCATTGATTTTTACCATTGAAAAACGTCCAGAAATGATTGAAGCTACTGACTGAATGAAAGTAGCTGGCATTTCACTCTCTTTGAATTTTCTTTATCATGCTAAGAGGAGCAGGAAAAAGCAAAAAATTTCAGACTTGCACCTTGCAATGCGGAGAAATTACTGTTTGTGCATTTACAATATTCATTGATTTTTGCCATTGAAAAACATCATGTTATTCATATACCAGAAATGTTTGAAGCTACTGACTGAATGAAAGGAGCTGGCATCTCACTCTCTTTGAATCTTCTTTATCATGCTAAGAGGAGCAGGAAAAAGCAAAAAATTTCAGAATTGCACCTTGCAATGCGGAGAAATTACTGTTTGTGCATTTACAATATTCATTGATTTTTGCCATTGAAAAACATCATGTTATTCATATACCAGAAATGTTTGAAGCTACTGACTGAATGAAAGGAGCTGGCATCTCACTCTCTTTGAATCTTCTTTATCATGCTAAGAGGAGCAGGAAAAAGCAAAAAATTTTAGAATTGCACCTTGCAATGTGGAGAAATTACTGTTTGTGCATTTACAATATTCATTGATTTTTACCATTGAAAAACGTCCAGAAATGATTGAAGCTACTGACTGAATGAAAGTAGCTGGCATCTCACTCTCTTTGAATCTTCTTTATCATGCTAAGAGGAGCAGGAAAAAGCAAAAAATTTCAGACTTGCACCTTGCAATGCGGAGAAATTACTGTTTGTGCATTTACAATATTCATTGATTTTTGCCATTGAAAAACATCATGTTATTCATATACCAGAAATGTTTGAAGCTACTGACTGAATGAAAGGAGCTGGCATCTCACTCTCTTTGAATCTTCTTTATCATGCTAAGAGGAGCAGGAAAAAGCAAAAAATTTCAGAATTGCACCTTGCAATGCGGAGAAATTACTGTTTGTGCATTTACAATATTCATTGATTTTTGCCATTGAAAAACATCATGTTATTCATATACCAGAAATGTTTGAAGCTACTGACTGAATGAAAGGAGCTGGCATCTCAATCTCTTTGAATCTTCTTTATCATGCTAAGAGGAGCAGGATAAAGCAAAAAATTTCAGAATTGCACCTTGCAATGTGGAGAAATTACTGTTTGTGCATTTACAATATTCATTGATTTTTACCATTGAAAAACGTCCAGAAATGATTGAAGCTACTGACTGAATGAAAGTAGCTGGCATCTCACTCTCTTTGAATCTTCTTTATCATGCTAAGAGGAGCAGGAAAAAGCAAAAAATTTCAGAATTGCACCTTGCAATGCGGAGAAATTACTGTTTGTGCATTTACAATATTCATTGATTTTTGCCATTGAAAAACATCATGTTATTTATATACCAGAAATGTTTGAAGCTACTGACTGAATGAAAGGAGCTGGCATCTCACTCTCTTTGAATCTTCTTTATCATGCTAAGAGGAGCAGGAAAAAGCAAAAAATTTCAGAATTGCACCTTGCAATGTGGAGAAATTACTGTTTGTGCATTTACAATATTCATTGATTTTTACCATTGAAAAACGTCCAGAAATGATTGAAGCTACTGACTGAATGAAAGTAGCTGGCATTTCACTCTCTTTGAATTTTCTTTATCATGCTAAGAGGAGCAGGAAAAAGCAAAAAATTTCAGACTTGCACCTTGCAATGCGGAGAAATTACTGTTTGTGCATTTACAATATTCATTGATTTTTGCCATTGAAAAACATCATGTTATTCATATACCAGAAATGTTTGAAGCTACTGACTGAATGAAAGGAGCTGGCATCTCACTCTCTTTGAATCTTCTTTATCATGCTAAGAGGAGCAGGAAAAAGCAAAAAATTTCAGAATTGCACCTTGCAATGCGGAGAAATTACTGTTTGTGCATTTACAATATTCATTGATTTTTGCCATTGAAAAACATCATGTTATTCATATACCAGAAATGTTTGAAGCTACTGACTGAATGAAAGGAGCTGGCATCTCACTCTCTTTGAATCTTCTTTATCATGCTAAGAGGAGCAGGAAAAAGCAAAAAATTTTAGAATTGCACCTTGCAATGTGGAGAAATTACTGTTTGTGCATTTACAATATTCATTGATTTTTACCATTGAAAAACGTCCAGAAATGATTGAAGCTACTGACTGAATGAAAGTAGCTGGCATCTCACTCTCTTTGAATCTTCTTTATCATGCTAAGAGGAGCAGGAAAAAGCAAAAAATTTCAGACTTGCACCTTGCAATGCGGAGAAATTACTGTTTGTGCATTTACAATATTCATTGATTTTTGCCATTGAAAAACATCATGTTATTCATATACCAGAAATGTTTGAAGCTACTGACTGAATGAAAGGAGCTGGCATCTCACTCTCTTTGAATCTTCTTTATCATGCTAAGAGGAGCAGGAAAAAGCAAAAAATTTCAGAATTGCACCTTGCAATGCGGAGAAATTACTGTTTGTGCATTTACAATATTCATTGATTTTTGCCATTGAAAAACATCATGTTATTCATATACCAGAAATGTTTGAAGCTACTGACTGAATGAAAGGAGCTGGCATCTCAATCTCTTTGAATCTTCTTTATCATGCTAAGAGGAGCAGGATAAAGCAAAAAATTTCAGAATTGCACCTTGCAATGTGGAGAAATTACTGTTTGTGCATTTACAATATTCATTGATTTTTACCATTGAAAAACGTCCAGAAATGATTGAAGCTACTGACTGAATGAAAGTAGCTGGCATCTCACTCTCTTTGAATCTTCTTTATCATGCTAAGAGGAGCAGGAAAAAGCAAAAAATTTCAGACTTGCACCTTGCAATGCGGAGAAATTACTGTTTGTGCATTTACAATATTCATTGATTTTTGCCATTGAAAAACATCATGTTATTCATATACCAGAAATGTTTGAAGCTACTGACTGAATGAAAGGAGCTGGCATCTCACTCTCTTTGAATCTTCTTTATCATGCTAAGAGGAGCAGGAAAAAGCAAAAAATTTCAGACTTGCACCTTGCAATGCGGAGAAATTACTGTTTGTGCATTTACAATATTCATTGATTTTTGCCATTGAAAAACATCATGTTATTCATATACCAGAAATGTTTGAAGCTACTGACTGAATGAAAGGAACTGGCATCTCACTCTCTTTGAATCTTCTTTATCATGCTAAGAGGAGCAGGAAAAAGCAAAAAATTTCAGAATTGCACCTTGCAATGCGGAGAAATTACTGTTTGTGCATTTACAATATTCATTGATTTTTGCCATTGAAAAACGTCCAGAAATGATTGAAGGTACTGACTGAATGAAAGGAGCTGGCATCTCACTCTCTTTGAATCTTCTTTATCATTCTAAGAGGAGCAGGAAAAAGCAAAAAATTTCAGAATTGCACCTTGCAATGCGGAGAAATTACTGTTTGTGCATTTACAATATTCATTGATTTTTGCCATTGAAAAACGTCCAGAAATGATTGAAGCTACTGACTGAATGAAAGGAGCTGGCATCTCACTCTCTTTGAATCTTCTTTATCATGCTAAGAGGAGCAGGAAAAAGCAAAAAATTTCAGAATTGCACCTTGCAATGCGGAGAAATTACTGTTTGTGCATTTACAATATACATTGATTTTTGCCATTGAAAAACGTCCAGAAATGATTGAAGCTACTGACTGAATGAAAGGAGCTGGCATCTCACTCTCTTTGAATCTTCTTTATCATGCTAAGAGGAGCAGGAAAAAGCAAAAAATTTCAGAATTGCACCTTGCAATGCGGAGAAATTACTGTTTGTGCATTTACAATATTCATTGATTTTTGCCGTTGAAAAAAGTCCAGAAATGATTGAAGCTACTGACTGAATGAAAGGAGCTGGCATCTCACTCTCTTTGAATCTTCTTTATCATGCTAAGAGGAGCAGGAAAAAGCAAAAAATTTCAGAATTGCACCTTGCAATGCGGAGAAATTACTGTTTGTGCATTTACAATATTCATTGATTTTTGCCATTGAAAAACATCATGTTATTCATATACCAGAAATGATTGAAGCTACTGACTGAATGAAAGGAGCTGGCATCTCACTCTCTTTGAATCTTCTTTATCATGCTAAGAGGAGCAGGAAAAAGCAAGAAATTTCAGAATTGCACCTTGCAATGCGGAGAAATTACTGTTTGTGCATTTACAATATTCATTGATTTTTGCCATTGAAAAACATCATGTTATTCATATACCAGAAATGTTTGAAGCTACTGACTGAATGAAAGGAGCTGGCATCTCACTCTCTTTGAATCTTCTTTATCATGCTAAGAGGAGCAGGAAAAAGCAAAAAATTTCAGAATTGCACCTTGCAATGCGGAGAAATTACTGTTTGTGCATTTACAATATTCATTGATTTTTGCCATTGAAAAACGTCCAGAAATGATTGAAGCTACTGACTGAATGAAAGGAGCTGGCATCTCACTCTCTTTGAATCTTCTTTATCATGCTAAGAGGAGCAGGAAAAAGCAAAAAATTTCAGAATTGCACCTTGCAATGCGGAGAAATTACTGTTTGTGCATTTACAATATTCATTGATTTTTGCCATTGAAAAACATGTTATTCATATACCAGAAATGTTTGAAGCTACTGACTGAATGAAAGGAGCTGGCACCTCACTCTCTTTGAATCTTCTTTATCATGCTAAGAGGAGCGGGAAAAAGCAAAAAATTTCAGAATTGCACCTTGCAATGCGGAAAAATTACTGTTTGTGCATTTACAATATTCATTGATTTTTGCCATTGAAAAACGTCCAGAAATGATTGAAGGTACTGACTGAATGAAAGGAGCTGGCATCTCACTCTCTTTGAATCTTCTTTATCATGCTAAGAGGAGCAGGAAAAAGCAAAAAATTTCAGAATTGCACCTTGCAATGCGGAGAAATTACTGTTTGTGCATTTACAATATTCATTGATTTTTGCCATTGAAAAACGTCCAGAAATGATTGAAGCTACTGACTGAATGAAAGGAGCTGGCATCTCACTCTCTTTGAATCTTCTTTATCATGCTAAGAGGAGCAGGAAAAAGCAAAAAATTTCAGAATTGCACCTTGCAATGCGGAGAAATTACAGTTTGTGCATTTACAATATTCATTGATTTTTGCCATTGAAAAACATCCAGAAATGATTGAAGCTACTGACTGAATGAAAGGAGCTGGCATCTCACTCTCTTTGAATCTTCTTTATCATGCTAAGAGGAGCAGGAAAAAGCAAAAAATTTCAGAATTGCACCTTGCAATGTGGAGAAATTACTGTTTGTGCATTTACAATATTCATTGATTTTTGCCATTGAAAAACATCATGTTATTCATATACCAGAAATGTTTGAAGCTACTGACTGAATGAAAGGAGCTGGCATCTCACTCTCTTTGAATCTTCTTTATCATGCTAAGAGGAGCAGGAAAAAGCAAAAAATTTCAGAATTGCACCTTGCAATGCGGAGAAATTACTGTTTGTGCATTTACAATATTCATTGATTTTTGCCGTTGAAAAAAGTCCAGAAATGATTGAAGCTACTGACTGAATGAAAGGAGCTGGCATCTCACTCTCTTTGAATCTTCTTTATCATGCTAAGAGGAGCAGGAAAAAGCAAAAAATTTCAGAATTGCACCTTGCAATGCGGAGAAATTACTGTTTGTGCATTTACAATATTCATTGATTTTTGCCATTGAAAAACATCATGTTATTCATATACCAGAAATGATTGAAGCTACTGACTGAATGAAAGGAGCTGGCATCTCACTCTCTTTGAATCTTCTTTATCATGCTAAGAGGAGCAGGAAAAAGCAAGAAATTTCAGAATTGCACCTTGCAATGCGGAGAAATTACTGTTTGTGCATTTACAATATTCATTGATTTTTGCCATTGAAAAACATCATGTTATTCATATACCAGAAATGTTTGAAGCTACTGACTGAATGAAAGGAGCTGGCATCTCACTCTCTTTGAATCTTCTTTATCATGCTAAGAGGAGCAGGAAAAAGCAAAAAATTTCAGAATTGCACCTTGCAATGTGGAGAAATTACTGTTTGTGCATTTACAATATTCATTGATTTTTACCATTGAAAAACGTCCAGAAATGATTGAAGCTACTGACTGAATGAAAGTAGCTGCCATCTCACTCTCTTTGAATCTTTTTTATCATGCTAAGAGGAGCAGGAAAAAGCAAAAAATTTCAGACTTGCACCTTGCAATGCGGAGAAATTACTGTTTGTGCATTTACAATATTCATTGATTTTTGCCATTGAAAAACATCATGTTATTCATATACCAGAAATGTTTGAAGCTACTGACTGAATGAAAGGAGCTGGCATCTCACTCTCTTTGAATCTTCTTTATCATGCTAAGAGGAGCAGGAAAAAGCAAAAAATTTCAGAATTGCACCTTGCAATGCGGAGAAATTACTTTTTGTGCATTTACAATATTCATTGATTTTTGCCATTGAAAAACGTCCAGAAATGATTGAAGCTACTGACTGAATGAAAGGAGCTGGCATCTCACTCTCTTTGAATCTTCTTTATCATGCTAAGAGGAGCAGGAAAAAGCAAAAAATTTCAGAATTGCACCTTGCAATGCGGAGAAATTACTGTTTGTGCATTTACAATATTCATTGATTTTTGCCATTGAAAAACGTCCAGAAATGATTGAAGCTACTGACTGAATGAAAGGAGCTGGCATCTCACTCTCTTTGAATCTTCTTTATCATGCTAAGAGGAGCAGGAAAAAGCAAAAAATTTCAGAATTGCACCTTGCAATGCGGAGAAATTACTGTTTGTGCATTTACAATATTCATTGATTTTTGCCATTGAAAAACATGTAATTCATATACCAGAAATGTTTGAAGCTACTGACTGAATGAAAGGAGCTGGCACCTCACTCTCTTTGAATCTTCTTTATCATGCTAAGAGGAGCGGGAAAAAGCAAAAAATTTCAGAATTGCACCTTGCAATGCGGAGAAATTACTGTTTGTGCATTTACAATATTCATTGATTTTTGCCATTGAAAAACGTCCAGAAATGATTGAAGGTACTGACTGAATGAAAGGAGCTGGCATCTCACTCTCTTTGAATCTTCTTTATCATGCTAAGAGGAGCAGGAAAAAGCAAAAAATTTCAGAATTGCACCTTGCAATGCGGAGAAATTACTGTTTGTGCATTTACAATATTCATTGATTTTTGCCATTGAAAAACGTCCAGAAATGATTGAAGCTACTGACTGAATGAAAGGAGCTGGCATCTCACTCTCTTTGAATCTTCTTTATCATGCTAAGAGGAGCAGGAAAAAGCAAAAAATTTCAGAATTGCACCTTGAAATGCGGAGAAATTACAGTTTTTGCATTTACAATATTCATTGATTTTTGCCATTGAGAAACGTCCAGAAATGATTGAAGCTACTGACTGAATGAAAGGAGCTGGCATCTCACTCTCTTTGAATCTTCTTTATCATGCTAAGAGGAACAGGAAAAAGCAAAAAATTTCAGAATTGCACCTTGCAATGCGGAGAAATTACTGTTTGTGCATTTACAATATTCATTGATTTTTGCCATTGAAAAACATCATGTTATTTATATACCAGAAATGTTTGAAGCTACTGACTGAATGAAAGGAGCTGGCATCTCACTCTCTTTGAATCTTCTTTATCATGCTAAGAGGAGCAGGAAAAAGCAAAAAATTTCAGAATTGCACCTTGCAATGTGGAGAAATTACTGTTTGTGCATTTACAATATTCATTGATTTTTACCATTGAAAAACGTCCAGAAATGATTGAAGCTACTGACTGAATGAAAGTAGCTGGCATCTCACTCTCTTTGAATTTTCTTTATCATGCTAAGAGGAGCAGGAAAAAGCAAAAAATTTCAGACTTGCACCTTGCAATGCGGAGAAATTACTGTTTGTGCATTTACAATATTCATTGATTTTTGCCATTGAAAAACATCATGTTATTCATATACCAGAAATGTTTGAAGCTACTGACTGAATGAAAGGAGCTGGCATCTCACTCTCTTTGAATCTTCTTTATCATGCTAAGAGGAGCGGGAAAAAGCAAAAAATTTCAGAATTGCACCTTGCAATGCGGAGAAATTACTGTTTGTGCATTTACAATATTCATTGATTTTTGCCATTGAAAAACGTCCAGAAATGATTGAAGGTACTGACTGAATGAAAGGAGCTGGCATCTCACTCTCTTTGAATCTTCTTTATCATGCTAAGAGGAGCAGGAAAAAGCAAAAAATTTCAGAATTGCACCTTGCAATGCGGAGAAATTACTGTTTGTGCATTTACAATATTCATTGATTTTTGCCATTGAAAAACGTCCAGAAATGATTGAAGCTACTGACTGAATGAAAGGAGCTGGCATCTCACTCTCTTTGAATCTTCTTTATCATGCTAAGAGGAGCAGGAAAAAGCAAAAAATTTCAGAATTGCACCTTGAAATGCGGAGAAATTACAGTTTTTGCATTTACAATATTCATTGATTTTTGCCATTGAGAAACGTCCAGAAATGATTGAAGCTACTGACTGAATGAAAGGAGCTGGCATCTCACTCTCTTTGAATCTTCTTTATCATGCTAAGAGGAACAGGAAAAAGCAAAAAATTTCAGAATTGCACCTTGCAATGCGGAGAAATTACTGTTTGTGCATTTACAATATTCATTGATTTTTGCCATTGAAAAACATCATGTTATTTATATACCAGAAATGTTTGAAGCTACTGACTGAATGAAAGGAGCTGGCATCTCACTCTCTTTGAATCTTCTTTATCATGCTAAGAGGAGCAGGAAAAAGCAAAAAATTTCAGAATTGCACCTTGCAATGTGGAGAAATTACTGTTTGTGCATTTACAATATTCATTGATTTTTACCATTGAAAAACGTCCAGAAATGATTGAAGCTACTGACTGAATGAAAGTAGCTGCCATCTCACTCTCTTTGAATCTTTTTTATCATGCTAAGAGGAGCAGGAAAAAGCAAAAAATTTCAGACTTGCACCTTGCAATGCGGAGAAATTACTGTTTGTGCATTTACAATATTCATTGATTTTTGCCATTGAAAAACATCATGTTATTCATATACCAGAAATGTTTGAAGCTACTGACTGAATGAAAGGAGCTGGCATCTCACTCTCTTTGAATCTTCTTTATCATGCTAAGAGGAGCAGGAAAAAGCAAAAAATTTCAGAATTGCACCTTGCAATGCGGAGAAATTACTTTTTGTGCATTTACAATATTCATTGATTTTTGCCATTGAAAAACGTCCAGAAATGATTGAAGCTACTGACTGAATGAAAGGAGCTGGCATCTCACTCTCTTTGAATCTTCTTTATCATGCTAAGAGGAGCAGGAAAAAGCAAAAAATTTCAGAATTGCACCTTGCAATGCGGAGAAATTACTGTTTGTGCATTTACAATATTCATTGATTTTTGCCATTGAAAAACGTCCAGAAATGATTGAAGCTACTGACTGAATGAAAGGAGCTGGCATCTCACTCTCTTTGAATCTTCTTTATCATGCTAAGAGGAGCAGGAAAAAGCAAAAAATTTCAGAATTGCACCTTGCAATGCGGAGAAATTACTGTTTGTGCATTTACAATATTCATTGATTTTTGCCATTGAAAAACATGTAATTCATATACCAGAAATGTTTGAAGCTACTGACTGAATGAAAGGAGCTGGCACCTCACTCTCTTTGAATCTTCTTTATCATGCTAAGAGGAGCGGGAAAAAGCAAAAAATTTCAGAATTGCACCTTGCAATGCGGAGAAATTACTGTTTGTGCATTTACAATATTCATTGATTTTTGCCATTGAAAAACGTCCAGAAATGATTGAAGGTACTGACTGAATGAAAGGAGCTGGCATCTCACTCTCTTTGAATCTTCTTTATCATGCTAAGAGGAGCAGGAAAAAGCAAAAAATTTCAGAATTGCACCTTGCAATGCGGAGAAATTACTGTTTGTGCATTTACAATATTCATTGATTTTTGCCATTGAAAAACGTCCAGAAATGATTGAAGCTACTGACTGAATGAAAGGAGCTGGCATCTCACTCTCTTTGAATCTTCTTTATCATGCTAAGAGGAGCAGGAAAAAGCAAAAAATTTCAGAATTGCACCTTGAAATGCGGAGAAATTACAGTTTTTGCATTTACAATATTCATTGATTTTTGCCATTGAGAAACGTCCAGAAATGATTGAAGCTACTGACTGAATGAAAGGAGCTGGCATCTCACTCTCTTTGAATCTTCTTTATCATGCTAAGAGGAACAGGAAAAAGCAAAAAATTTCAGAATTGCACCTTGCAATGCGGAGAAATTACTGTTTGTGCATTTACAATATTCATTGATTTTTGCCATTGAAAAACATCATGTTATTTATATACCAGAAATGTTTGAAGCTACTGACTGAATGAAAGGAGCTGGCATCTCACTCTCTTTGAATCTTCTTTATCATGCTAAGAGGAGCAGGAAAAAGCAAAAAATTTCAGAATTGCACCTTGCAATGTGGAGAAATTACTGTTTGTGCATTTACAATATTCATTGATTTTTACCATTGAAAAACGTCCAGAAATGATTGAAGCTACTGACTGAATGAAAGTAGCTGGCATCTCACTCTCTTTGAATTTTCTTTATCATGCTAAGAGGAGCAGGAAAAAGCAAAAAATTTCAGACTTGCACCTTGCAATGCGGAGAAATTACTGTTTGTGCATTTACAATATTCATTGATTTTTGCCATTGAAAAACATCATGTTATTCATATACCAGAAATGTTTGAAGCTACTGACTGAATGAAAGGAGCTGGCATCTCACTCTCTTTGAATCTTCTTTATCATGCTAAGAGGAGCGGGAAAAAGCAAAAAATTTCAGAATTGCACCTTGCAATGCGGAGAAATTACTGTTTGTGCATTTACAATATTCATTGATTTTTGCCATTGAAAAACGTCCAGAAATGATTGAAGGTACTGACTGAATGAAAGGAGCTGGCATCTCACTCTCTTTGAATCTTCTTTATCATGCTAAGAGGAGCAGGAAAAAGCAAAAAATTTCAGAATTGCACCTTGCAATGCGGAGAAATTACTGTTTGTGCATTTACAATATTCATTGATTTTTGCCATTGAAAAACGTCCAGAAATGATTGAAGCTACTGACTGAATGAAAGGAGCTGGCATCTCACTCTCTTTGAATCTTCTTTATCATGCTAAGAGGAGCAGGAAAAAGCAAAAAATTTCAGAATTGCACCTTGAAATGCGGAGAAATTACAGTTTTTGCATTTACAATATTCATTGATTTTTGCCATTGAGAAACGTCCAGAAATGATTGAAGCTACTGACTGAATGAAAGGAGCTGGCATCTCACTCTCTTTGAATCTTCTTTATCATGCTAAGAGGAACAGGAAAAAGCAAAAAATTTCAGAATTGCACCTTGCAATGCGGAGAAATTACTGTTTGTGCATTTACAATATTCATTGATTTTTGCCATTGAAAAACATCATGTTATTTATATACCAGAAATGTTTGAAGCTACTGACTGAATGAAAGGAGCTGGCATCTCACTCTCTTTGAATCTTCTTTATCATGCTAAGAGGAGCAGGAAAAAGCAAAAAATTTCAGAATTGCACCTTGCAATGTGGAGAAATTACTGTTTGTGCATTTACAATATTCATTGATTTTTACCATTGAAAAACGTCCAGAAATGATTGAAGCTACTGACTGAATGAAAGTAGCTGGCATCTCACTCTCTTTGAATTTTCTTTATCATGCTAAGAGGAGCAGGAAAAAGCAAAAAATTTCAGACTTGCACCTTGCAATGCGGAGAAATTACTGTTTGTGCATTTACAATATTCATTGATTTTTGCCATTGAAAAACATCATGTTATTCATATACCAGAAATGTTTGAAGCTACTGACTGAATGAAAGGAGCTGGCATCTCACTCTCTTTGAATCTTCTTTATCATGCTAAGAGGAGCAGGAAAAAGCAAAAAATTTCAGAATTGCACCTTGCAATGCGGAGAAATTACTGTTTGTGCATTTACAATATTCATTGATTTTTGCCATTGAAAAACATCATGTTATTCATATACCAGAAATGTTTGAAGCTACTGACTGAATGAAAGGAGCTGGCATCTCACTCTCTTTGAATCTTCTTTATCATGCTAAGAGGAGCAGGAAAAAGCAAAAAATTTTAGAATTGCACCTTGCAATGTGCAGAAATTACTGTTTGTGCATTTACAATATTCATTGATTTTTACCATTGAAAAACGTCCAGAAATGATTGAAGCTACTGACTGAATGAAAGTAGCTGGCATCTCACTCTCTTTGAATCTTCTTTATCATGCTAAGAGGAGCAGGAAAAAGCAAAAAATTTCAGACTTGCACCTTGCAATGCGGAGAAATTACTGTTTGTGCATTTACAATATTCATTGATTTTTGCCATTGAAAAACATCATGTTATTCATATACCAGAAATGTTTGAAGCTACTGACTGAATGAAAGGAGCTGGCATCTCACTCTCTTTGAATCTTCTTTATCATGCTAAGAGGAGCAGGAAAAAGCAAAAAATTTCAGAATTGCACCTTGCAATGCGGAGAAATTACTGTTTGTGCATTTACAATATTCATTGATTTTTGCCATTGAAAAACGTCCAGAAATGATTGAAGCTACTGACTGAATGAAAGGAGCTGGCATCTCACTCTCTTTGAATCTTCTTTATCATGCTAAGAGGAGCAGGAAAAAGCAAAAAATTTCAGAATTGCACATTGCAATGCGGAGAAATTACTGTTTGTGCATTTACAATATTCATTGATTTTTGCCATTGAAAAACGTCCAGAAATGATTGAAGCTACTGACTGAATGAAAGGAGCTGGCATCTCACTCTCTTTGAATCTTCTTTATCATGCTAAGAGGAGCAGGAAAAAGCAAAAAATTTCAGAATTGCACCTTGCAATGCGGAGAAATTACTGTTTGTGCATTTACAATATTCATTGATTTTTGCCATTGAAAAACATGTTATTCATATACCAGAAATGTTTGAAGCTACTGACTGAATGAAAGGAGCTGGCACCTCACTCTCTTTGAATCTTCTTTATCATGCTAAGAGGAGCGGGAAAAAGCAAAAAATTTCAGAATTGCACCTTGCAATGCGGAAAAATTACTGTTTGTGCATTTACAATATTCATTGATTTTTGCCATTGAAAAACGTCCAGAAATGATTGAAGCTACTGACTGAATGAAAGGAGCTGGCATCTCACTCTCTTTGAATCTTCTTTATCATGCTAAGAGGAGCAGGAAAAAGCAAAACATTTCAGAATTGCACCTTGCAATGCGGAGAAATTACAGTTTGTGCATTTACAATATTCATTGATTTTTGCCATTGAAAAACATCCAGAAATGATTGAAGCTACTGACTGAATGAAAGGAGCTGGCATCTCACTCTCTTTGAATCTTCTTTATCATGCTAAGAGGAGCAGGAAAAAGCAAAAAATTTCAGAATTGCACCTTGCAATGCGGAGAAATTACTGTTTGTGCATTTACAATATTCATTGATTTTTGCCATTGAAAAACATCATGTTATTCATATACCAGAAATGTTTGAAGCTACTGACTGAATGAAAGGAGCTGGCATCTCACTCTCTTTGAATCTTCTTTATCATGCTAAGAGGAGCAGGAAAAAGCAAAAAATTTCAGAATTGCACCTTGCAATGTGGAGAAATTACTGTTTGTGCATTTACAATATTCATTGATTTTTACCATTGAAAAACGTCCAGAAATGATTGAAGCTACTGACTGAATGAAAGTAGCTGGCATCTCACTCTCTTTGAATCTTCTTTATCATGCTAAGAGGATCAGGAAAAAGCAAAAAATTTCAGACTTGCACCTTGCAATGCGGAGAAATTACTGTTTGTGCATTTACAATATTCATTGATTTTTGCCATTGAAAAACATCATGTTATTCATATACCAGAAATGTTTGAAGCTACTGACTGAATGAAAGGAGCTGGCATCTCACTCTCTTTGAATCTTCTTTATCATGCTAAGAGGAGCAGGAAAAAGCTAAAAATTTCAGAATTGCACCTTGCAATGCGGAGAAATTACTGTTTGTGCATTTACAATATTCATTGATTTTTGCCATTGAAAAACATCATGTTATTCATATACCAGAAATGTTTGAAGCTACTGACTGAATGAAAGGAGCTGGCATCTCAATCTCTTTGAATCTTCTTTATCATGCTAAGAGGAGCAGGATAAAGCAAAAAATTTCAGAATTGCACCTTGCAATGTGGAGAAATTACTGTTTGTGCATTTACAATATTCATTGATTTTTACCATTGAAAAACGTCCAGAAATGATTGAAGCTACTGACTGAATGAAAGTAGCTGGCATCTCACTCTCTTTGAATCTTCTTTATCATGCTAAGAGGAGCAGGAAAAAGCAAAAAATTTCAGAATTGCACCTTGCAATGCGGAGAAATTACTGTTTGTGCATTTACAATATTCATTGATTTTTGCCATTGAAAAACATGTTATTCATATACCAGAAATGTTTGAAGCTACTGACTGAATGAAAGGAGCTGGCACCTCACTCTCTTTGAATCTTCTTTATCATGCTAAGAGGAGCGGGAAAAAGCAAAAAATTTCAGAATTGCACCTTGCAATGCGTAAAAATTACTGTTTGTGCATTTACAATATTCATTGATTTTTGCCATTGAAAAACGTCCAGAAATGATTGAAGCTACTGACTGAATGAAAGGAGCTGGCATCTCACTCTCTTTGAATCTTCTTTATCATGCTAAGAGGAGCAGGAAAAAGCAAAACATTTCAGAATTGCACCTTGCAATGCGGAGAAATTACAGTTTGTGCATTTACAATATTCATTGATTTTTGCCATTGAAAAACATCCAGAAATGATTGAAGCTACTGACTGAATGAAAGGAGCTGGCATCTCACTCTCTTTGAATCTTCTTTATCATGCTAAGAGGAGCAGGAAAAAGCAAAAAATTTCAGAATTGCACCTTGCAATGCGGAGAAATTACTGTTTGTGCATTTACAATATTCATTGATTTTTGCCATTGAAAAACATCATGTTATTCATATACCAGAAATGTTTGAAGCTACTGACTGAATGAAAGGAGCTGGCATCTCACTCTCTTTGAATCTTCTTTATCATGCTAAGAGGAGCAGGAAAAAGCAAAAAATTTCAGAATTGCACCTTGCAATGTGGAGAAATTACTGTTTGTGCATTTACAATATTCATTGATTTTTACCATTGAAAAACGTCCAGAAATGATTGAAGCTACTGACTGAATGAAAGTAGCTGGCATCTCACTCTCTTTGAATCTTCTTTATCATGCTAAGAGGATCAGGAAAAAGCAAAAAATTTCAGACTTGCACCTTGCAATGCGGAGAAATTACTGTTTGTGCATTTACAATATTCATTGATTTTTGCCATTGAAAAACATCATGTTATTCATATACCAGAAATGTTTGAAGCTACTGACTGAATGAAAGGAGCTGGCATCTCACTCTCTTTGAATCTTCTTTATCATGCTAAGAGGAGCAGGAAAAAGCAAAAAATTTCAGAATTGCACCTTGCAATGCGGAGAAATTACTGTTTGTGCATTTACAATATTCATTGATTTTTGCCATTGAAAAACATCATGTTATTCATATACCAGAAATGTTTGAAGCTACTGACTGAATGAAAGGAGCTGGCATCTCAATCTCTTTGAATCTTCTTTATCATGCTAAGAGGAGCAGGATAAAGCAAAAAATTTCAGAATTGCACCTTGCAATGTGGAGAAATTACTGTTTGTGCATTTACAATATTCATTGATTTTTACCATTGAAAAACGTCCAGAAATGATTGAAGCTACTGACTGAATGAAAGTAGCTGGCATCTCACTCTCTTTGAATCTCCTTTATCATGCTAAGAGGAGCAGGAAAAAGCAAAAAATTTCAGACTTGCACCTTGCAATGCGGAGAAATTACTGTTTGTGCATTTACAATATTCATTGATTTTTGCCATTGAAAAACATCATGTTATT
This sequence comes from Phyllobates terribilis, assembly GCF_046119375.1. Classification (NCBI taxonomy): domain Eukaryota; kingdom Metazoa; phylum Chordata; class Amphibia; order Anura; family Dendrobatidae; genus Phyllobates; species Phyllobates terribilis. The sequence continues at coordinate 105,247 of NW_027364182.1, forward strand.
CATATACCAGAAATGTTTGAAGCTACTGACTGAATGAAAGGAGCTGGCATCTCACTCTCTTTGAATCTTCTTTATCATGCTAAGAGGAGCAGGAAAAAGCAAAAAATTTCAGACTTGCACCTTGCAATGCGGAGAAATTACTGTTTGTGCATTTACAATATTCATTGATTTTTGCCATTGAAAAACATCATGTTATTCATATACCAGAAATGTTTGAAGCTACTGACTGAATGAAAGGAACTGGCATCTCACTCTCTTTGAATCTTCTTTATCATGCTAAGAGGAGCAGGAAAAAGCAAAAAATTTCAGAATTGCACCTTGCAATGCGGAGAAATTACTGTTTGTGCATTTACAATATTCATTGATTTTTGCCATTGAAAAACGTCCAGAAATGATTGAAGGTACTGACTGAATGAAAGGAGCTGGCATCTCACTCTCTTTGAATCTTCTTTATCATTCTAAGAGGAGCAGGAAAAAGCAAAAAATTTCAGAATTGCACCTTGCAATGCGGAGAAATTACTGTTTGTGCATTTACAATATTCATTGATTTTTGCCATTGAAAAACGTCCAGAAATGATTGAAGCTACTGACTCAATGAATGGAGCTGGCATCTCACTCTCTTTGAATCTTCTTTATCATGCTAAGAGGAGCAGGAAAAAGCAAAAAATTTCAGAATTGCACCTTGCAATGCGGAGAAATTACAGTTTGTGTATTTACAATATTCATTGATTTTTGCCATTGAAAAACGTCCAGAAATGATTGAAGCTACTGACTGAATGAAAGGAGCTGGCATCTCACTCTCTTTGAATCTTCTTTATCATGCTAAGAGGAGCAGGAAAAAGCAAAAAATTTCAGAATTGCACCTTGCAATGCGGAGAAATTACTGTTTGTGCATTTACAATATACATTGATTTTTGCCATTGAAAAACGTCCAGAAATGATTGAAGCTACTGACTGAATGAAAGGAGCTGGCATCTCACTCTCTTTGAATCTTCTTTATCATGCTAAGAGGAGCAGGAAAAAGCAAAAAATTTCAGAATTGCACGTTGCAATGCGGAGAAATTACTGTTTGTGCATTTACAATATTCATTGATTTTTGCCGTTGAAAAAAGTCCAGAAATGATTGAAGCTACTGACTGAATGAAAGGAGCTGGCATCTCACTCTCTTTGAATCTTCTTTATCATGCTAAGAGGAGCAGGAAAAAGCAAAAAATTTCAGAATTGCACCTTGCAATGCGGAGAAATTACTGTTTGTGCATTTACAATATTCATTGATTTTTGCCATTGAAAAACATCATGTTATTCATATACCAGAAATGATTGAAGCTACTGACTGAATGAAAGGAGCTGGCATCTCACTCTCTTTGAATCTTCTTTATCATGCTAAGAGGAGCAGGAAAAAGCAAAAAATTTCAGAATTGCACCTTGCAATGTGGAGAAATTACTGTTTGTGCATTTACAATATTCATTGATTTTTACCATTGAAAAACGTCCAGAAATGATTGAAGCTACTGACTGAATGAAAGTAGCTGCCATCTCACTCTCTTTGAATCTTTTTTATCATGCTAAGAGGAGCAGGAAAAAGCAAAAAATTTCAGACTTGCACCTTGCAATGCGGAGAAATTACTGTTTGTGCATTTACAATATTCATTGATTTTTGCCATTGAAAAACATCATGTTATTCATATACCAGAAATGTTTGAAGCTACTGACTGAATGAAAGGAGCTGGCATCTCACTCTCTTTGAATCTTCTTTATCATGCTAAGAGGAGCAGGAAAAAGCAAAAAATTTCAGAATTGCACCTTGCAATGCGGAGAAATTACTTTTTGTGCATTTACAATATTCATTGATTTTTGCCATTGAAAAACGTCCAGAAATGATTGAAGCTACTGACTGAATGAAAGGAGCTGGCATCTCACTCTCTTTGAATCTTCTTTATCATGCTAAGAGGAGCAGGAAAAAGCAAAAAATTTCAGAATTGCACCTTGCAATGCGGAGAAATTACTGTTTGTGCATTTACAATATTCATTGATTTTTGCCATTGAAAAACGTCCAGAAATGATTGAAGCTACTGACTGAATGAAAGGAGCTGGCATCTCACTCTCTTTGAATCTTCTTTATCATGCTAAGAGGAGCAGGAAAAAGCAAAAAATTTCAGAATTGCACCTTGCAATGCGGAGAAATTACTGTTTGTGCATTTACAATATTCATTGATTTTTGCCATTGAAAAACATGTAATTCATATACCAGAAATGTTTGAAGCTACTGACTGAATGAAAGGAGCTGGCACCTCACTCTCTTTGAATCTTCTTTATCATGCTAAGAGGAGCGGGAAAAAGCAAAAAATTTCAGAATTGCACCTTGCAATGCGGAGAAATTACTGTTTGTGCATTTACAATATTCATTGATTTTTGCCATTGAAAAACGTCCAGAAATGATTGAAGGTACTGACTGAATGAAAGGAGCTGGCATCTCACTCTCTTTGAATCTTCTTTATCATGCTAAGAGGAGCAGGAAAAAGCAAAAAATTTCAGAATTGCACCTTGCAATGCGGAGAAATTACTGTTTGTGCATTTACAATATTCATTGATTTTTGCCATTGAAAAACGTCCAGAAATGATTGAAGCTACTGACTGAATGAAAGGAGCTGGCATCTCACTCTCTTTGAATCTTCTTTATCATGCTAAGAGGAGCAGGAAAAAGCAAAAAATTTCAGAATTGCACCTTGCAATGCGGAGAAATTACAGTTTGTGCATTTACAATATTCATTGATTTTTGCCATTGAGAAACGTCCAGAAATGATTGAAGCTACTGACTGAATGAAAGGAGCTGGCATCTCACTCTCTTTGAATCTTCTTTATCATGCTAAGAGGAACAGGAAAAAGCAAAAAATTTCAGAATTGCACCTTGCAATGCGGAGAAATTACTGTTTGTGCATTTACAATATTCATTGATTTTTGCCATTGAAAAACATCATGTTATTTATATACCAGAAATGTTTGAAGCTACTGACTGAATGAAAGGAGCTGGCATCTCACTCTCTTTGAATCTTCTTTATCATGCTAAGAGGAGCAGGAAAAAGCAAAAAATTTCAGAATTGCACCTTGCAATGTGGAGAAATTACTGTTTGTGCATTTACAATATTCATTGATTTTTACCATTGAAAAACGTCCAGAAATGATTGAAGCTACTGACTGAATGAAAGTAGCTGGCATCTCACTCTCTTTGAATTTTCTTTATCATGCTAAGAGGAGCAGGAAAAAGCAAAAAATTTCAGACTTGCACCTTGCAATGCGGAGAAATTACTGTTTGTGCATTTACAATATTCATTGATTTTTGCCATTGAAAAACATCATGTTATTCATATACCAGAAATGTTTGAAGCTACTGACTGAATGAAAGGAGCTGGCATCTCACTCTCTTTGAATCTTCTTTATCATGCTAAGAGGAGCAGGAAAAAGCAAAAAATTTCAGAATTGCACCTTGCAATGCGGAGAAATTACTGTTTGTGCATTTACAATATTCATTGATTTTTGCCATTGAAAAACATCATGTTATTCATATACAAGAAATGTTTGAAGCTACTGACTGAATGAAAGGAGCTGGCATCTCAATCTCTTTGAATCTTCTTTATCATGCTAAGAGGAGCAGGAAAAAGCAAAAAATTTCAGAATTGCACCTTGCAATGTGGAGAAATTACTGTTTGTGCATTTACAATATTCATTGATTTTTACCATTGAAAAACGTCCAGAAATGATTGAAGCTACTGACTGAATGAAAGTAGCTGGCATCTCACTCTCTTTGAATCTTCTTTATCATGCTAAGAGGAGCAGGAAAAAGCAAAAAATTTCAGACTTGCACCTTGCAATGCGGAGAAATTACTATTTGTGCATTTACAATATTCATTGATTTTTGCCATTGAAAAACATCATGTTATTCATATACCAGAAATGTTTGAAGCTACTGACTGAATGAAAGGAGCTGGCATCTCACTCTCTTTGAATCTTCTTTATCATGCTAAGAGGAGCAGGAAAAAGCAAAAAATTTCAGAATTGCACCTTGCAATGCGGAGAAATTACTGTTTGTGCATTTACAATATTCATTGATTTTTGCCATTGAAAAACGTCCAGAAATGATTGAAGCTACTGACTGAATGAAAGGAGCTGGCATCTCACTCTCTTTGAATCTTCTTTATCATGCTAAGAGGAGCAGGAAAAAGCAAAAAATTTCAGAATTGCACCTTGCAATGCGGAGAAATTACTGTTTGTGCATTTACAATATTCATTGATTTTTGCCATTGAAAAACGTCCAGAAATGATTGAAGCTACTGACTGAATGAAAGGAGCTGGCATCTCACTCTCTTTGAATCTTCTTTATCATGCTAAGAGGAGCGGGAAAAAGCAAAAAATTTCAGAATTGCACCTTGCAATGCGGAAAAATTACTGTTTGTGCATTTACAATATTCATTGATTTTTGCCATTGAAAAACATGTTATTCATATACCAGAAATGTTTGAAGCTACTGACTGAATGAAAGGAGCTGGCACCTCACTCTCTTTGAATCTTCTTTATCATGCTAAGAGGAGCGGGAAAAAGCAAAAAATTTCAGAATTGCACCTTGCAATGCGGAAAAATTACTGTTTGTGCATTTACAATATTCATTGATTTTTGCCATTGAAAAACGTCCAGAAATGATTGAAGGTACTGACTGAATGAAAGGAGCTGGCATCTCACTCTCTTTGAATCTTCTTTATCATGCTAAGAGGAGCAGGAAAAAGCAAAAAATTTCAGAATTGCACCTTGCAATGCGGAGAAATTACTGTTTGTGCATTTACAATATTCATTGATTTTTGCCATTGAAAAACGTCCAGAAATGATTGAAGCTACTGACTGAATGAAAGGAGCTGGCATCTCACTCTCTTTGAATCTTCTTTATCATGCTAAGAGGAGCAGGAAAAAGCAAAAAATTTCAGAATTGCACCTTGCAATGCGGAGAAATTACAGTTTGTGCATTTACAATATTCATTGATTTTTGCCATTGAAAAACATCCAGAAATGATTGAAGCTACTGACTGAATGAAAGGAGCTGGCATCTCACTCTCTTTGAATCTTCTTTATCATGCTAAGAGGAGCAGGAAAAAGCAAAAAATTTCAGAATTGCACCTTGCAATGCGGAGAAATTACTGTTTGTGCATTTACAATATTCATTGATTTTTGCCATTGAAAAACATCATGTTATTCATATACCAGAAATGTTTGAAGCTACTGACTGAATGAAAGGAGCTGGCATCTCACTCTCTTTGAATCTTCTTTATCATGCTAAGAGGAGCAGGAAAAAGCAAAAAATTTCAGAATTGCACCTTGCAATGTGGAGAAATTACTGTTTGTGCATTTACAATAATCATTGATTTTTACCATTGAAAAACGTCCAGAAATGATTGAAGCTACTGACTGAATGAAAGTAGCTGGCATCTCACTCTCTTTGAATCTTCTTTATCATGCTAAGAGGAGCAGGAAAAAGCAAAAAATTTCAGACTTGCACCTTGCAATGCGGAGAAATTACTGTTTGTGCATTTACAATATTCATTGATTTTTGCCATTGAAAAACATCATGTTATTCATATACCAGAAATGTTTGAAGCTACTGACTGAATGAAAGGAGCTGGCATCTCACTCTCTTTGAATCTTCTTTATCATGCTAAGAGGAGCAGGAAAAAGCAAAACATTTCAGAATTGCACCTTGCAATGCGGAGAAATTACTGTTTGTGCATTTACAATATTCATTGATTTTTGCCATTGAAAAACATCATGTTATTCATATACCAGAAATGTTTGAAGCTACTGACTGAATGAAAGGAGCTGGCATCTCAATCTCTTTGAATCTTCTTTATCATGCTAAGAGGAGCAGGATAAAGCAAAAAATTTCAGAATTGCACCTTGCAATGTGGAGAAATTACTGTTTGTGCATTTACAATATTCATTGATTTTTACCATTGAAAAACGTCCAGAAATGATTGAAGCTACTGACTGAATGAAAGTAGCTGGCATCTCACTCTCTTTGAATCTTCTTTATCATGCTAAGAGGAGCAGGAAAAAGCAAAAAATTTCAGACTTGCACCTTGCAATGCGGAGAAATTACTGTTTGTGCATTTACAATATTCATTGATTTTTGCCATTGAAAAACATCATGTTATTCATATACCAGAAATGTTTGAAGCTACTAACTGAATGAAAGGAGCTGGCATCTCACTCTCTTTGAATCTTCTTTATCATGCTAAGAGGAGCAGGAAAAAGCAAAAAATTTCAGACTTGCACCTTGCAATGCGGAGAAATTACTGTTTGTGCATTTACAATATTCATTGATTTTTGCCATTGAAAAACATCATGTTATTCATATACCAGAAATGTTTGAAGCTACTGACTGAATGAAAGGAACTGGCATCTCACTCTCTTTGAATCTTCTTTATCATGCTAAGAGGAGCAGGAAAAAGCAAAAAATTTCAGAATTGCACCTTGCAATGCGGAGAAATTACTGTTTGTGCATTTACAATATTCATTGATTTTTGCCATTGAAAAACGTCCAGAAATGATTGAAGGTACTGACTGAATGAAAGGAGCTGGCATCTCACTCTCTTTGAATCTTCTTTATCATTCTAAGAGGAGCAGGAAAAAGCAAAAAATTTCAGAATTGCACCTTGCAATGCGGAGAAATTACTGTTTGTGCATTTACAATATTCATTGATTTTTGCCATTGAAAAACGTCCAGAAATGATTGAAGCTACTGACTCAATGAATGGAGCTGGCATCTCACTCTCTTTGAATCTTCTTTATCATGCTAAGAGGAGCAGGAAAAAGCAAAAAATTTCAGAATTGCACCTTGCAATGCGGAGAAATTACAGTTTGTGCATTTACAATATTCATTGATTTTTGCCATTGAAAAACGTCCAGAAATGATTGAAGCTACTGACTGAATGAAAGAAGCTGGCATCTCACTCTCTTTGAATCTTCTTTATCATGCTAAGAGGAGCAGGAAAAAGCAAAAAATTTCAGAATTGCACCTTGCAATGCGGAGAAATTACTGTTTGTGCATTTACAATATTCGTTGATTTTTGCCATTGAAAAACGTCCAGAAATGATTGAAGCTACTGACTGAATGAAAGGAGCTGGCATCTCACTCTCTTTGAATCTTCTTTATCATGCTAAGAGGAGCAGGAAAAAGCAAAAAATTTCAGAATTGCACCTTGCAATGCGGAGAAATTACTGTTTGTGCATTTACAATATTCATTGATTTTTGCCATTGAAAAACATGTTATTCATATACCAGAAATGTTTGAAGCTCCTGACTGAATGAAAGGAGCTGGCACCTCACTCTCTTTGAATCTTCTTTATCATGCTAAGAGGAGCAGGAAAAAGCAAAAAATTTCAGAATTGCACCTTGCAATGCGGAGAAATTACTGTTTGTGCATTTACAATATTCATTGATTTTTGCCATTGAAAAACGTCCAGAAATGATTGAAGCTACTGACTGAATGAAAGGAGCTGGCATCTCACTCTCTTTGAATCTTCTTTATTATGCTAAGAGGAGCAGGAAAAAGCAAAAAATTTCAGAATTGCACCTTGCAATGCGGAGAAATTACTGTTTGTGCATTTACAATATTCATTGATTTTTGCCATTGAAAAATGTCCAGAAATGATTGAAGCTACTGACTGAATGAAAGGAGCTGGCATCTCACTCTCTTTGAATATTCTTTATCATGCTAAGAGGAGCAGGAAAAAGCAAAAAATTTCAGAATTGCGCCTTGCAATGCGGAGAAATTACTGTTTGTGCATTTACAAAATTCATTGATTTTTGCCATTGAAAAACATCATGTTATTCATATACCAGAAATGATTGAAGCTACTGACTGAAGGAAAGGAGCTGGCATCTCACTCTCTTTGAATCTTCTTTATCATGCTAAGAGGAGCAGGAAAAAGCAAAAAATTTCAGAATTGCACCTTGCAATGCGGAGAAATTACTGTTTGTGCATTTACAATATTCATTGATTCTTGCCATTGAAAAACGTCCAGAAATGATTGAAGCTACTGACTGAATGAAAGGAGCTGGCATCTCACTCTCTTTGAATCTTCTTTATCATGCTAAGAGGAGCAGGAAAAAGCAAAAAATTTCAGAATTGCACCTTGCAATGCGGAGAAATTACTGTTTGTGCATTTACAATATTCGTTGATTTTTGCCATTGAAAAACGTCCAGAAATGATTGAAGCTACTGACTGAATGAAAGGAGCTGGCATCTCACTCTCTTTGAATCTTCTTTATCATGCTAAGAGGAGCAGGAAAAAGCAAAAAATTTCAGAATTGCACCTTGCAATGCGGAGAAATTACTGTTTGTGCATTTACAATATTCATTGATTTTTGCCATTGAAAAACATGTTATTCATATACCAGAAATGTTTGAAGCTCCTGACTGAATGAAAGGAGCTGGCACCTCACTCTCTTTGAATCTTCTTTATCATGCTAAGAGGAGCAGGAAAAAGCAAAAAATTTCAGAATTGCACCTTGCAATGCGGAGAAATTACTGTTTGTGCATTTACAATATTCATTGATTTTTGCCATTGAAAAACGTCCAGAAATGATTGAAGCTACTGACTGAATGAAAGGAGCTGGCATCTCACTCTCTTTGAATCTTCTTTATTATGCTAAGAGGAGCAGGAAAAAGCAAAAAATTTCAGAATTGCACCTTGCAATGCGGAGAAATTACTGTTTGTGCATTTACAATATTCATTGATTTTTGCCATTGAAAAATGTCCAGAAATGATTGAAGCTACTGACTGAATGAAAGGAGCTGGCATCTCACTCTCTTTGAATCTTCTTTATCATGCTAAGAGGAGCAGGAAAAAGCAAAAAATTTCAGAATTGCGCCTTGCAATGCGGAGAAATTACTGTTTGTGCATTTACAAAATTCATTGATTTTTGCCATTGAAAAACATCATGTTATTCATATACCAGAAATGATTGAAGCTACTGACTGAAGGAAAGGAGCTGGCATCTCACTCTCTTTGAATCTTCTTTATCATGCTAAGAGGAGCAGGAAAAAGCAAAAAATTTCAGAATTGCACCTTGCAATGCGGAGAAATTACTGTTTGTGCATTTACAATATTCATTGATTCTTGCCATTGAAAAACGTCCAGAAATGATTGAAGCTACTGACTGAATGAAAGGAGCTGGCATCTCACTCTCTTTGAATCTTCTTTATCATGCTAAGAGGAGCAGGAAAAAGCAAAAAATTTCAGAATTGCTCCTTGCAATGCGGAGAAATTACTGTTTGTGCATTTACAATATTCATTGATTTTTGCGATTGAAAAACATCATGTTATTCATATACCAGAAATGATTGAAGCTACTGACTGAATGAAAGGAGCTGGCATCTCATTCTCTTTGAATCTTCTTTATCATGCTAAGAGGAGCAGGAAAAAGTAAAAAATTTCAGAATTGCACCTTGCAATGCGGAGAAATTACTGTTTGTGCATTTACAATATTCAATGATTTTTGCCATTGAAAAACGTCCAGAAATGATTGAAGCTACTGACTGAATGAAAGGAGCTGGCATCTCACTCTCTTTGAATCTTGTTTATCATGCTAAGAGGAGCAGGAAAAAGCAAAAAATTTCAGAATTGCACCTTGCAATGCGGAGAAATTACTGTTTGTGCATTTACAATATTCATTGATTTTTGCCATTGAAAAACGTCCAGAAATGATTGAAGCTACTGACTGAATGAAAGGAGCTGGCATCTCACTCTCTTTGAATCTTCTTTATCATGCTAAGAGGAGCAGGAAAAAGCCAAAAATTTCAGAATTGCACCTTGCAATGCGGAGAAATTACTGTTTGTGCATTTACAATATTCATTGATTTTTGCTATTGAAAAACATCATGTTATTCATATACCAGAAATGATTGAAGCTACTGACTGAATGAAAGGAGCTGGCATCTCACTCTCTTTGAATCTTCTTTATCATGCTAAGAGGAGCAGGAAAAAGCAAAAAATTTCAGAATTGCACCTTGCAATGCGGAGAAATTGCAGTTTGTGCATTTACAATATTCATTGATTTTTGCCATTGAAAAACGTCCAGAAATGATTGAAGCTACTGACTGAATGAAAGGAGCTGGCATCTCACTCTCTTTGAATCTTCTTTATCATGCTAAGAGGAGCAGGAAAAAGCAAAAAATTTCAGAATTGCACCTTGCAATGCGGAGAAATTACTGTTTGTGCATTTACAATATTCATTGATTTTTGCCATTGAAAAACATCATGTTATTCATATACCAGAAATGATTGAAGCTACTGACTGAATGAAAGGAGCTGGCATCTCACTCTCTTTGAATCTTCTTTATCATGCTAAGAGGAGCAGGAAAAAGCAAAAAATTTCAGAATTGCACCTTGCAATGCGGAGAAATTGCAGTTTGTGCATTTACAATATTCATTGATTTTTGCCATTGAAAAACGTCCAGAAATGATTGAAGCTACTGACTGAATGAAAGGAGCTGGCATCTCACTCTCTTTGAATCTTCTTTATCATGCTAAGAGGAGCAGGAAAAAGCAAAAAATTTCAGAATTGCACCTTGCAATGCGGAGAAATTACTGTTTGTGCATTTACAATATTCATTGATTTTTGCCATTGAAAAACGTCCAGAAATGATTGAAGCTACTGACTGAATGAAAGGAGCTGGCATCTCACTCTCTTTGAATCTTCTTTATCATGCTAAGAGGAGCAGGAAAAAGCAAAAAATTTCAGAATTGCACCTTGCAATGCGGAGAAATTACTGTTTGTGCATTTACAATATTCATTGATTTTTGCCATTGAAAAATGTCCAGAAATGATTGAAGCTACTGACTGAATGAAAGGAGCTGGCATCTCACTCTCTTTGAATCTTCTTTATCATGCTAAGAGGAGCAGGAAAAAGCAAAAAATTTCAGAATTGCGCCTTGCAATGCGGAGAAATTACTGTTTGTGCATTTACAAAATTCATTGATTTTTGCCATTGAAAAACATCATGTTATTCATATACCAGAAATGATTGAAGCTACTGACTGAAGGAAAGGATCTGGCATCTCACTCTCTTTGAATCTTCTTTGTCATGCTAAGAGGAGCAGGAAAAAGCAAAAAATTTCAGAATTGCACCTTGCAATGCGGAGAAATTACTGTTTGTGCATTTACAATATTCATTGATTTTTGCCATTGAAAAACGTCCAGAAATGATTGAAGCTACTGACTGAATGAAAGGAGCTGGCATCTCACTCTCTTTGAATCTTCTTTATCATGCTAAGAGGAGCAGGAAAAAGCAAAACATTTCAGAATTGCACCTTGCAATGCGGAGAAATTACTGTTTGTGCATTTACAATATTCATTGATTTTTGCGATTGAAAAACATCATGTTATTCATATACCAGAAATGATTGAAGCTACTGACTGAATGAAAGGAGCTGGCATCTCACTCTCTTTGAATCTTCTTTATCATGCTAAGAGGAGCAGGAAAAAGTAAAAAATTTCAGAATTGCACCTTGCAATGCGGAGAAATTACTGTTTGTGCATTTACAATATTCAATGATTTTTGCCATTGAAAAACGTCCAGAAATGATTGAAGCTACTGACTGAATGAAAGGAGCTGGCATCTCACTCTCTTTGAATCTTCTTTATCATGCTAAGAGGAGCAGGAAAAAGCAAAAAATTTCAGAATTGCACCTTGCAATGCGGAGAAATTACTGTTTGTGCATTTACAATATTCATTGATTTTTGCCATTGAAAAACATCATGTTATTCATATACCAGAAATGATTGAAGCTACTGACTGAATGAAAGGAGCTGGCATCTCACTCTCTTTGAATCTTCTTTATCATGCTAAGAGGAGCAGGAAAAAGCAAAAAATTTCAGAATTGCACCTTGCAATGCGGAGAAATTGCAGTTTGTGCATTTACAATATTCATTGATTTTTGCCATTGAAAAACGTCCAGAAATGATTGAAGCTACTGACTGAATGAAAGGAGCTGGCATCTCACTCTCTTTGAATCTTCTTTATCATGCTAAGAGGAGCAGGAAAAAGCAAAAAATTTCAGAATTGCACCTTGCAATGCGGAGAAATTACTGTTTGTGCATTTACAATATTCATTGATTTTTGCCATTGAAAAACGTCCAGAAATGATTGAAGCTACTGACTGAATGAAAGGAGCTGGCATCTCACTCTCTTTGAATCTTCTTTATCATGCTAAGAGGAGCAGGAAAAAGCAAAAAATTTCAGAATTGCACCTTGCAATGCGGAGAAATTACTGTTTGTGCATTTACAATATTCATTGATTTTTGCCATTGAAAAACATCATGTTATTCATATACCAGAAATGTTTGAAGCTACTGACTGAATGAAAGGAGCTGGCATCTCACTCTCTTTGAATCTTCTTTATCATGCTAGAGCAGGAAAAAGCAAAAAATTTCAGAATTGCACCTTGCAATGCGGAGAAATTACTGTTTGTGCATTTACAATATTCATTGATTTTTGCCATTGAAAAACGTCCAGAAATGATTGAAGCTACTGACTGAATGAAAGGAGCTGGTATCTCACTCTCTTTGAATCTTCTTTATCATGCTAAGAGGAGCAGGAAAAGGCAAAAAATTTCAGAATTGCACCTTGCAATGCGGAGAAATTACTGTTTGTGCATTTACAATATTCATTGATTTTTGCCATTGAAAAACATCATGTTATTCATATACCAGAAATGATTGAAGCTACTGACTGAATGAAAGGAGCTGGCATCTCATTCTCTTTGAATCTTCTTTATCATGCTAAGAGGAGCAGGAAAAAGTAAAAAATTTCAGAATTGCACCTTGCAATGCGGAGAAATTACTGTTTGTGCATTTACAATATTCAATGATTTTTGCCATTGAAAAACGTCCAGAAATGATTGAAGCTACTGACTGAATGAAAGGAGCTGGCATCTCACTCTCTTTGAATCTTGTTTATCATGCTAAGAGGAGCAGGAAAAAGCAAAAAATTTCAGAATTGCACCTTGCAATGCGGAGAAATTACTGTTTGTGCATTTACAATATTCATTGATTTTTGCGATTGAAAAACATCATGTTATTCATATACCAGAAATGATTGAAGCTACTGACTGAATGAAAGGAGCTGGCATCTCACTCTCTTTGAATCTTCTTTATCATGCTAAGAGGAGCAGGAAAAAGTAAAAAATTTCAGAATTGCACCTTGCAATGCGGAGAAATTACTGTTTGTGCATTTACAATATTCAATGATTTTTGCCATTGAAAAACGTCCAGAAATGATTGAAGCTACTGACTGAATGAAAGGAGCTGGCATCTCACTCTCTTTGAATCTTCTTTATCATGCTAAGAGGAGCAGGAAAAAGCAAAAAATTTCAGAATTGCACCTTGCAATGCGGAGAAATTACTGTTTGTGCATTTACAATATTCATTGATTTTTGCCATTGAAAAACGTCCAGAAATGATTGAAGCTACTGACTGAATGAAAGGAGCTGGCATCTCACTCTCTTTGAATCTTCTTTATCATGCTAAGAGGAGCAGGAAAAAGCAAAAAATTTCAGAATTGCACCTTGCAATGCGGAGAAATTACTGTTTGTGCATTTACAATATTCATTGATTTTTGCCATTGAAAAATGTCCAGAAATGATTGAAGCTACTGACTGAATGAAAGGAGCTGGCATCTCACTCTCTTTGAATCTTCTTTATCATGCTAAGAGGAGCAGGAAAAAGCAAAAAATTTCAGAATTGCGTCTTGCAATGCGGAGAAATTACTGTTTGTGCATTTACAAAATTCATTGATTTTTGCCATTGAAAAACATCATGTTATTCATATACCAGAAATGATTGAAGCTACTGACTGAAGGAAAGGATCTGGCATCTCACTCTCTTTGAATCTTCTTTGTCATGCTAAGAGGAGCAGGAAAAAGCAAAAAATTTCAGAATTGCACCTTGCAATGCGGAGAAATTACTGTTTGTGCATTTACAATATTCATTGATTTTTGCCATTGAAAAACGTCCAGAAATGATTGAAGCTACTGACTGAATGAAAGGAGCTGGCATCTCACTCTCTTTGAATCTTCTTTATCATGCTAAGAGGAGCAGGAAAAAGCAAAACATTTCAGAATTGCACCTTGCAATGCGGAGAAATTACTGTTTGTGCATTTACAATATTCATTGATTTTTGCGATTGAAAAACATCATGTTATTCATATACCAGAAATGATTGAAGCTACTGACTGAATGAAAGGAGCTGGCATCTCACTCTCTTTGAATCTTCTTTATCATGCTAAGAGGAGCAGGAAAAAGTAAAAAATTTCAGAATTGCACCTTGCAATGCGGAGAAATTACTGTTTGTGCATTTACAATATTCAATGATTTTTGCCATTGAAAAACGTCCAGAAATGATTGAAGCTACTGACTGAATGAAAGGAGCTGGCATCTCACTCTCTTTGAATCTTCTTTATCATGCTAAGAGGAGCAGGAAAAAGCAAAAAATTTCAGAATTGCACCTTGCAATGCGGAGAAATTACTGTTTGTGCATTTACAATATTCATTGATTTTTGCCATTGAAAAACATCATGTTATTCATATACCAGAAATGATTGAAGCTACTGACTGAATGAAAGGAGCTGGCATCTCACTCTCTTTGAATCTTCTTTATCATGCTAAGAGGAGCAGGAAAAAGCAAAAAATTTCAGAATTGCACCTTGCAATGCGGAGAAATTGCAGTTTGTGCATTTACAATATTCATTGATTTTTGCCATTGAAAAACGTCCAGAAATGATTGAAGCTACTGACTGAATGAAAGGAGCTGGCATCTCACTCTCTTTGAATCTTCTTTATCATGCTAAGAGGAGCAGGAAAAAGCAAAAAATTTCAGAATTGCACCTTGCAATGCGGAGAAATTACTGTTTGTGCATTTACAATATTCATTGATTTTTGCCATTGAAAAACGTCCAGAAATGATTGAAGCTACTGACTGAATGAAAGGAGCTGGCATCTCACTCTCTTTGAATCTTCTTTATCATGCTAAGAGGAGCAGGAAAAAGCAAAAAATTTCAGAATTGCACCTTGCAATGCGGAGAAATTACTGTTTGTGCATTTACAATATTCATTGATTTTTGCCATTGAAAAACATCATGTTATTCATATACCAGAAATGTTTGAAGCTACTGACTGAATGAAAGGAGCTGGCATCTCACTCTCTTTGAATCTTCTTTATCATGCTAAGAGGAGCAGGAAAAAGCAAAAAATTTCAGAATTGCACCTTGCAATGCGGAGAAATTACTGTTTGTTCATTTACAATATTCATTGATTTTTGCCATTGAAAAACGTCCAGAAATGATTGAAGCTACTGACTGAATGAAAGGAGCTGGCATCTCACTCTCTTTGAATCTTCTTTATCATGCTAAGAGGAGCAGGAAAAGGCAAAAAATTTCAGAATTGCACCTTGCAATGCGGAGAAATTACTGTTTGTGCATTTACAATATTCATTGATTTTTGCCATTGAAAAACATCATGTTATTCATATACCAGAAATGATTGAAGCTACTGACTGAATGAAAGGAGCTGGCATCTCACTCTCTTTGAATCTTCTTTATCATGCTAAGAGGAGCAGGAAAAAGCAAAAAATTTCAGAATTGCACCTTGCAATGCGGAGAAATTACTGTTTGTGCATTTACAATATTCATTATTTTTGCCATTGAAAAACATCATGTTATTCATATACCAGAAATGATTGAAGCTACTGACTGAATGAAAGGAGCTGGCATCTCACTCTCTTTGAATCTTCTTTATCATGCTAAGAGGAGCAGGAAAAAGCAAAAAATTTCAGAATTGCACCTTGCAATGCGGAGAAATTACTGTTTGTGCATTTACAATATTCATTGATTTTTGCCATTGAAAAACGTCCAGAAATGATTGAAGCTACTGACTGAATGAAAGGAGCTGGCATCTCACTCTCTTTGAATCTTCTTTATCATGCTAAGAGGAGCAGGAAAAAGCAAAAAAATTCAGAATTGCACCTTGCAATGCGGAGAAATTACTGTTTGTGCATTTACAATATTCATTGATTTTTGCCATTGAAAAACATCATGTTATTCATATACCAGAAATGATTGAAGCTACTGACTGAATGAAAGGAGCTGGCATCTCACTCTCTTTGAATCTTCTTTATCATGCTAAGAGGAGCAGGAAAAAGCAAAAAATTTCAGAATTGCACCTTGCAATGCGGAGAAATTACTGCTTGTGCATTTACAATATTCATTGATTTTTGCCATTGAAAAACGTCCAGAAATGATTGAAGCTACTGACTGAATGAAAGGAGCTGGCATCTCACTCTCTTTGAATTTTCTTTATCATGCTAAGAGGAGCAGGAAAAAGCAAAAAATTTCAGAATTGCACCTTGCAATACGGAGAAATTACTGTTTGTGCATTTACAATATTCATTGATTTTTGCCATTGAAAAACGTCCAGAAATGATTGAAGCTACTGACTGAATGAAAGGAGCTGGCATCTCACTCTCTTTGAATCTTCTTTATCATGCTAAGAGGAGCAGGAAAAAGCAAAAAATTTCAGAATTGCACCTTGCAATGCGGAGAAATTACTGTTTGTGCATTTACAATATTCATTGATTTTTGCCATTGAAAAACGTCCATAAATGATTGAAGCTACTGACTGAATGAAAGGAGCTGGCATCTCACTCTCTTTGAATCTTCTTTATCATGCTAAGAGGAGCAGGAAAAAGCAAAAAATTTCAGAATTGCACCTTGCAATGCGGAGAAATTACTGTTTGTGCATTTACAATATTGATTGATTTTTGCCGTTGAAAAACGTCCAGAAATGATTGAAGCTACTGACTGAATGAAAGGAGCTGGCATCTCACTCTCTTTGAATCTTCTTTATCATGCTAAGAGGAGCAGGAAAAAGCAAAAAATTTCAGAATTGCACCTTGCAATGCGGAGAAATTACTGTTTGTGCATTTACAATATTCATTGATTTTTGCCATTGAAAAACATCATGTTATTCATATACCAGAAATGATTGAAGCTACTGACTGAATGAAAGGAGCTGGCATCTCACTCTCTTTGAATCTTCTTTATCATGCTAAGAGGAGCAGGAAAAAGCAAAAAATTTCAGAATTGCACCTTGCAATGCGGAGAAATTACTGTTTGTGCATTTACAATATTCATTATTTTTGCCATTGAAAAACATCATGTTATTCATATACCAGAAATGATTGAAGCTACTGACTGAATGAAAGGAGCTGGCATCTCACTCTCTTTGAATCTTCTTTATCATGCTAAGAGGAGCAGGAAAAAGCAAAAAATTTCAGAATTGCACCTTGCAATGCGGAGAAATTACTGTTTGTGCATTTACAATATTCATTGATTTTTGCCATTGAAAAACGTCCAGAAATGATTGAAGCTACTGACTGAATGAAAGGAGCTGGCATCTCACTCTCTTTGAATCTTCTTTATCATGCTAAGAGGAGCAGGAAAAAGCAAAAAAATTCAGAATTGCACCTTGCAATGCGGAGAAATTACTGTTTGTGCATTTACAATATTCATTGATTTTTGCCATTGAAAAACATCATGTTATTCATATACCAGAAATGATTGAAGCTACTGACTGAATGAAAGGAGCTGGCATCTCACTCTCTTTGAATCTTCTTTTTCATGCTAAGAGGAGCAGGAAAAAGTAAAAAATTTCAGAATTGCACCTTGCAATGCGGAGAAATTACTGTTTGTGCATTTACAATATTCATTGATTTTTGCCATTGAAAAACGTCCAGAAATGATTGAAGCTACTGACTGAATGAAAGGAGCTGGCATCTCAGTCTCTTTGAATCTTCTTTATCATGCTAAGAGGAGCAGGAAAAAGCAAAAAATTTCAGAATTGCACCTTGCAATGCGGAGAAATTACTGCTTGTGCATTTACAATATTCATTGATTTTTGCCATTGAAAAACGTCCAGAAATGATTGAAGCTACTGACTGAATGAAAGGAGCTGGCATCTCACTCTCTTTGAATCTTCTTTATCATGCTAAGAGGAGCAGGAAAAAGCAAAAAATTTCAGAATTGCACCTTGCAATACGGAGAAATTACTGTTTGTGCATTTACAATATTCATTGATTTTTGCCATTGAAAAACGTCCAGAAATGATTGAAGCTACTGACTGAATGAAAGGAGCTGGCATCTCACTCTCTTTGAATCTTCTTTATCATGCTAAGAGGAGCAGGAAAAAGCAAAAAATTTCAGAATTGCACCTTGCAATGCGGAGAAATTACTGTTTGTGCATTTACAATATTCATTGATTTTTGCCATTGAAAAACGTCCATAAATGATTGAAGCTACTGACTGAATGAAAGGAGCTGGCATCTCACTCTCTTTGAATCTTCTTTATCATGCTAAGAGGAGCAGGAAAAAGCAAAAAATTTCAGAATTGCACCTTGCAATGCGGAGAAATTACTGTTTGTGCATTTACAATATTGATTGATTTTTGCCGTTGAAAAACGTCCAGAAATGATTGAAGCTACTGACTGTATGAAAGGAGCTGGCATCTCACTCTCTTTGAATCTTCTTTATCATGCTAAGAGGAGCAGGAAAAAGCAAAAAATTTCAGAATTGCACCTTGCAATGCGGAGAAATTACTGTTTGTGCATTTACAATATTCATTGATTTTTGCCATTGAAAAACATCCAGAAATGATTGAAGCTACTGACTGAATGAAAGGAGCTGGCATCTCACTCTCTTTGAATCTTCTTTATCATGCTAAGAGGAGCAGGAAAAAGCAAAAAATTTCAGAATTGCACCTTGCAATGCGGAGAAATTACTGTTTGTTCATTTACAATATTCATTGATTTTTGCCATTGAAAAACGTCCAGAAATGATTGAAGCTACTGACTGAATGAAAGGAGCTGGCATCTCACTCTCTTTGAATCTTCTTTATCATGCTAAGAGGAGCAGGAAAAGGCAAAAAATTTCAGAATTGCACCTTGCAATGCGGAGAAATTACTGTTTGTGCATTTACAATATTCATTGATTTTTGCCATTGAAAAACATCATGTTATTCATATACCAGAAATGATTGAAGCTACTGACTGAATGAAAGGAGCTGGCATCTCACTCTCTTTGAATCTTCTTTATCATGCTAAGAGGAGCAGGAAAAAGCAAAAAATTTCAGAATTGCACCTTGCAATGCGGAGAAATTACTGTTTGTGCATTTACAATATTCATTATTTTTGCCATTGAAAAACATCATGTTATTCATATACCAGAAATGATTGAAGCTACTGACTGAATGAAAGGAGCTGGCATCTCACTCTCTTTGAATCTTCTTTATCATGCTAAGAGGAGCAGGAAAAAGCAAAAAATTTCAGAATTGCACCTTGCAATGCGGAGAAATTACTGTTTGTGCATTTACAATATTCATTGATTTTTGCCATTGAAAAACGTCCAGAAATGATTGAAGCTACTGACTGAATGAAAGGAGCTGGCATCTCACTCTCTTTGAATCTTCTTTATCATGCTAAGAGGAGCAGGAAAAAGCAAAAAATTTCAGAATTGCACCTTGCAATGCGGAGAAATTACTGTTTGTTCATTTACAATATTCATTGATTTTTGCCATTGAAAAACGTCCAGAAATGATTGAAGCTACTGACTGAATGAAAGGAGCTGGCATCTCACTCTCTTTGAATCTTCTTTATCATGCTAAGAGGAGCAGGAAAAGGCAAAAAATTTCAGAATTGCACCTTGCAATGCGGAGAAATTACTGTTTGTGCATTTACAATATTCATTGATTTTTGCCATTGAAAAACATCATGTTATTCATATACCAGAAATGATTGAAGCTACTGACTGAATGAAAGGAGCTGGCATCTCACTCTCTTTGAATCTTCTTTATCATGCTAAGAGGAGCAGGAAAAAGCAAAAAATTTCAGAATTGCACCTTGCAATGCGGAGAAATTACTGTTTGTGCATTTACAATATTCATTATTTTTGCCATTGAAAAACATCATGTTATTCATATACCAGAAATGATTGAAGCTACTGACTGAATGAAAGGAGCTGGCATCTCACTCTCTTTGAATCTTCTTTATCATGCTAAGAGGAGCAGGAAAAAGCAAAAAATTTCAGAATTGCACCTTGCAATGCGGAGAAATTACTGTTTGTGCATTTACAATATTCATTGATTTTTGCCATTGAAAAACGTCCAGAAATGATTGAAGCTACTGACTGAATGAAAGGAGCTGGCATCTCACTCTCTTTGAATCTTCTTTATCATGCTAAGAGGAGCAGGAAAAAGCAAAAAAATTCAGAATTGCACCTTGCAATGCGGAGAAATTACTGTTTGTGCATTTACAATATTCATTGATTTTTGCCATTGAAAAACATCATGTTATTCATATACCAGAAATGATTGAAGCTACTGACTGAATGAAAGGAGCTGGCATCTCACTCTCTTTGAATCTTCTTTTTCATGCTAAGAGGAGCAGGAAAAAGTAAAAAATTTCAGAATTGCACCTTGCAATGCGGAGAAATTACTGTTTGTGCATTTACAATAGTCATTGATTTTTGCCATTGAAAAACGTCCAGAAATGATTGAAGCTACTGACTGAATGAAAGGAGCTGGCATCTCAGTCTCTTTGAATCTTCTTTATCATGCTAAGAGGAGCAGGAAAAAGCAAAAAATTTCAGAATTGCACCTTGCAATGCGGAGAAATTACTGCTTGTGCATTTACAATATTCATTGATTTTTGCCATTGAAAAACGTCCAGAAATGATTGAAGCTACTGACTGAATGAAAGGAGCTGGCATCTCACTCTCTTTGAATCTTCTTTATCATGCTAAGAGGAGCAGGAAAAAGCAAAAAATTTCAGAATTGCACCTTGCAATACGGAGAAATTACTGTTTGTGCATTTACAATATTCATTGATTTTTGCCATTGAAAAACGTCCAGAAATGATTGAAGCTACTGACTGAATGAAAGGAGCTGGCATCTCACTCTCTTTGAATCTTCTTTATCATGCTAAGAGGAGCAGGAAAAAGCAAAAAATTTCAGAATTGCACCTTGCAATGCGGAGAAATTACTGTTTGTGCATTTACAATATTCATTGATTTTTGCCATTGAAAAACGTCCATAAATGATTGAAGCTACTGACTGAATGAAAGGAGCTGGCATCTCACTCTCTCTGAATCTTCTTTATCATGCTAAGAGGAGCAGGAAAAAGCAAAAAATTTCAGAATTGCACCTTGCAATGCGGAGAAATTACTGTTTGTGCATTTACAATATTGATTGATTTTTGCCGTTGAAAAACGTCCAGAAATGATTGAAGCTACTGACTGAATGAAAGGAGCTGGCATCTCACTCTCTTTGAATCTTCTTTATCATGCTAAGAGGAGCAGGAAAAAGCAAAAAATTTCAGAATTGCACCTTGCAATGCGGAGAAATTACTGTTTGTGCATTTACAATATTCATTGATTTTTGCCATTGAAAAACATCCAGAAATGATTGAAGCTACTGACTGAATGAAAGGAGCTGGCATCTCACTCTCTTTGAATCTTCTTTATCATGCTAAGAGGAGCAGGAAAAAGCAAAAAATTTCAGAATTGCACCTTGCAATGCGGAGAAATTACTGTTTGTGCATTTACAATATTCATTGATTTTTGCCATTGTTAAACATCATGTTATTCATATACCAGAAATGATTGAAGCTACTGACTGAATGAAAGGAGCTGGCATCTCACTCTCTTTGAATCTTCTTTATCATGCTAAGAGGAGCAGGAAAAAGCAAAAAATTTCAGAATTGCACCTTGCAATGCGGAGAAATTACTGTTTGTGCATTTACAATATTCATTGATTTTTGCCATTGAAAAACGTCCAGAAATGTTTGAAGCTACTGACTGAATGAAAGGAGCTGGCATCTCACTCTCTTTAAATCTTCTTTATCATGCTAAGAGGAGCAGGAAAAAGCAAAAAATTTCAGAATTGCACCTTGCAATGCGGAGAAATTACTGTTTGTGCATTTACAATATTCATTGATTTTTGCCATTGAAAAACATCATGTTATTCATATACCAGAAATGATTGAAGCTACTGACTGAATGAAAGGAGCTGGCATCTCACTCTCTTTGAATCTTCTTTATCATGCTAAGAGGAGCAGGAAAAAGCAAAAAATTTCAGAATTGCACCTTGCAATGCGGAGAAATTACTGTTTGTGCATTTACAATATTCATTGATTTTTGCCTTTGAAAAACGTCCAGAAATGATTGAAGCTACTGACTGAATGAAAGGAGCTGGCATCTCACTCTCTTTGAATCTTCTTTATCATGCTAAGAGGAGCAGGAAAAAGCAAAAAATTTCAGAATTGCACCTTGCAATGCGGAGAAATTACTGTTTGTGCATTTACAATATTCATTGATTTTTGCCATTGAAAAACATCATGTTATTCATATACCAGAAATGATTGAAGCTACTGACTGAATGAAAGGAGCTGGCATCTCACTCTCTTTGAATCTTCTTTTTCATGCTAAGATGAGCAGGAAAAAGTAAAAAATTTCAGAATTGCACCTTGCAATGCGGAGAAATTACTGTTTGTGCATTTACAATATTCATTGATTTTTGCCATTGAAAAACGTCCAGAAATGATTGAAGCTACTGACTGAATGAAAGGAGCTGGCATCTCAGTCTCTTTGAATCTTCTTTATCATGCTAAGAGGAGCAGGAAAAAGCAAAAAATTTCAGAATTGCACCTTGCAATGCGGAGAAATTACTGCTTGTGCATTTACAATATTCATTGATTTTTGCCATTGAAAAACGTCCAGAAATGATTGAAGCTACTGACTGAATGAAAGGAGCTGGCATCTCACTCTCTTTGAATCTTCTTTATCATGCTAAGAGGAGCAGGAAAAAGCAAAAAATTTCAGAATTGCACCTTGCAATACGGAGAAATTACTGTTTGTGCATTTACAATATTCATTGATTTTTGCCATTGAAAAACGTCCAGAAATGATTGAAGCTACTGACTGAATGAAAGGAGCTGGCATCTCACTCTGTTTGAATCTTCTTTATCATGCTAAGAGGAGCAGGAAAAAGCAAAAAATTTCAGAATTGCACCTTGCAATGCGGAGAAATTACTGTTTGTGCATTTACAATATTCATTGATTTTTGCCATTGAAAAACGTCCAGAAATGATTGAAGCTACTGACTGAATGAAAGGAGCTGGCATCTCACTCTCTTTGAATCTTCTTTATCATGCTAAGAGGAGCAGGAAAAAGCAAAAAATTTCAGAATTGCACCTTGCAATGCGGAGAAATTACTGTTTGTGCATTTACAATATTCATTGATTTTTGCCGTTGAAAAACGTCCAGAAATGATTGAAGCTACTGACTGAATGAAAGGAGCTGGCATCTCACTCTCTTTGAATCTTCTTTATCATGCTAAGAGGAGCAGGAAAAAGCAAAAAATTTCAGAATTGCACCTTGCAATGCGGAGAAATTACTGTTTGTGCATTTACAATATTCATTGATTTTTGCCATTGAAAAACATCCAGAAATGATTGAAGCTACTGACTGAATGAAAGGAGCTGGCATCTCACTCTCTTTGAATCTTCTTTATCATGCTAAGAGGAGCAGGAAAAAGCAAAAAATTTCAGAATTGCACCTTGCAATGCGGAGAAATTACTATTTGTGCATTTACAATATTCATTGATTTTTGCCATTGTTAAACATCATGTTATTCATATACCAGAAATGATTGAAGCTACTGACTGAATGAAAGGAGCTGGCATCTCACTCTCTTTGAATCTTCTTTATCATGCTAAGAGGAGCAGGAAAAAGCAAAAAATTTCAGAATTGCACCTTGCAATGCGGAGAAATTACTGTTTGTGCATTTACAATATTCATTGATTTTTGCCATTGAAAAACGTCCAGAAATGTTTGAAGCTACTGACTGAATGAAAGGAGCTGGCATCTCACTCTCTTTGAATCTTCTTTATCATGCTAAGAGGAGCAGGAAAAAGCAAAAAATTTCAGAATTGCACCTTGCAATGCGGAGAAATTACTGTTTGTGCATTTACAATATTCATTGATTTTTGCCATTGAAAAACGTCCAGAAATGATTGAAGCTACTGACTGAATGAAAGGAGCTGGCATCTCACTCTCTTTGAATCTTCTTTATCATGCTAAGAGGAGCAGGAAAATGCAAAAAATTTCAGAATTGCTCCTTGCAATGCGGAGAAATTACTGTTTGTGCATTTACAATATTCATTGATTTTTGCCATTGAAAAACATCATGTTATTCATATACCAGAAATGTTTGAAGCTACTGACTGAATGAAAGGAGCTGGCATGTCACTCTCTTTGAATCTTCTTTATCATGCTAAAAGGAGCAGGAAAAAGCAAAAAATTTCAGAATTGCACCTTGCAATGCGGAGAAATTACTGTTTGTGCATTTACAATATTCATTGATTTTTGCCATTGAAAAACGTCCAGAAATGATTGAAGCTACTGACTGAATGAAAGGAGCTGGCATCTCAGTCTCTTTGAATCTTCTTTATCATGCTAAGAGGAGCAGGAAAAAGCAAAAAATTTCAGAATTGCACCTTGCAATGCGGAGAAATTACTGCTTGTGCATTTACAATATTCATTGATTTTTGCCATTGAAAAACGTCCAGAAATGATTGAAGCTACTGACTGAATGAAAGGAGCTGGCATCTCACTCTCTTTGAATCTTCTTTATCATGCTAAGAGGAGCAGGAAAAAGCAAAAAATTTCAGAATTGCACCTTGCAATACGGAGAAATTACTGTTTGTGCATTTACAATATTCATTGATTTTTGCCATTGAAAAACGTCCAGAAATGATTGAAGCTACTGACTGAATGAAAGGAGCTGGCATCTCACTCTGTTTGAATCTTCTTTATCATGCTAAGAGGAGCAGGAAAAAGCAAAAAATTTCAGAATTGCACCTTGCAATGCGGAGAAATTACTGTTTGTGCATTTACAATATTCATTGATTTTTGCCATTGAAAAACGTCCAGAAATGATTGAAGCTACTGACTGAATGAAAGGAGCTGGCATCTCACTCTCTTTGAATCTTCTTTATCATGCTAAGAGGAGCAGGAAAAAGCAAAAAATTTCAGAATTGCACCTTGCAATGCGGAGAAATTACTGTTTGTGCATTTACAATATTCATTGATTTTTGCCGTTGAAAAACGTCCAGAAATGATTGAAGCTACTGACTGAATGAAAGGAGCTGGCATCTCACTCTCTTTGAATCTTCTTTATCATGCTAAGAGGAGCAGGAAAAAGCAAAAAATTTCAGAATTGCACCTTGCAATGCGGAGAAATTACTGTTTGTGCATTTACAATATTCATTGATTTTTGCCATTGAAAAACATCCAGAAATGATTGAAGCTACTGACTGAATGAAAGGAGCTGGCATCTCACTCTCTTTGAATCTTCTTTATCATGCTAAGAGGAGCAGGAAAAAGCAAAAAATTTCAGAATTGCACCTTGCAATGCGGAGAAATTACTATTTGTGCATTTACAATATTCATTGATTTTTGCCATTGTTAAACATCATGTTATTCATATACCAGAAATGATTGAAGCTACTGACTGAATGAAAGGAGCTGGCATCTCACTCTCTTTGAATCTTCTTTATCATGCTAAGAGGAGCAGGAAAAAGCAAAAAATTTCAGAATTGCACCTTGCAATGCGGAGAAATTACTGTTTGTGCATTTACAATATTCATTGATTTTTGCCATTGAAAAACGTCCAGAAATGTTTGAAGCTACTGACTGAATGAAAGGAGCTGGCATCTCACTCTCTTTGAATCTTCTTTATCATGCTAAGAGGAGCAGGAAAAAGCAAAAAATTTCAGAATTGCACCTTGCAATGCGGAGAAATTACTGTTTGTGCATTTACAATATTCATTGATTTTTGCCATTGAAAAACGTCCAGAAATGATTGAAGCTACTGACTGAATGAAAGGAGCTGGCATCTCACTCTCTTTGAATCTTCTTTATCATGCTAAGAGGAGCAGGAAAATGCAAAAAATTTCAGAATTGCTCCTTGCAATGCGGAGAAATTACTGTTTGTGCATTTACAATATTCATTGATTTTTGCCATTGAAAAACATCATGTTATTCATATACCAGAAATGTTTGAAGCTACTGACTGAATGAAAGGAGCTGGCATGTCACTCTCTTTGAATCTTCTTTATCATGCTAAAAGGAGCAGGAAAAAGCAAAAAATTTCAGAATTGCACCTTGCAATGCGGAGAAATTACTGTTTGTGCATTTACAATATTCATTGATTTTTGCCATTGAAAAACGTCCAGAAATGATTGAAGCTACTGACTGAATGAAAGGAGCTGGCATCTCACTCTCTTTGAATCTTCTTTATCATGCTAAGAGGAGCAGGAAAAAGCAAAAAATTTCAGAATTGCACCTTGCAATGCGGAGAAATTACTGTTTGTGCATTTACAATATTCATTGATTTTTGCCATTGAAAAACATCATGTTATTCATATACCAGAAATGATTGAAGCTACTGACTGAATGAAAGGAGCTGGCATCTCACTCTCTTTGAATCTTCTTTATCATGCTAAGAGGAGCAGGAAAAAGCAAAAAATTTCAGAATTGCACCTTGCAATGTGGAGAAATTACTGTTTGTGCATTTACAATATTCATTGATTTTTGCCATTGAAAAACGTCCAGAAATGATTGAAGCTACTGACTGAATGAAAGGAGCTGGCATCTCACTCTCTTTGAATCTTCTTTATCATGCTAAGAGGAGCAGGAAAAAGCAAAAAATTTCAGAATTGCACCTTGCAATGCGGAGAAATTACTGTTTGTGCATTTACAATATTCATTGATTTTTGCCATTGAAAAACATCATGTTATTCATATACCAGAAATGTTTGAAGCTACTGACTGAATGAAAGGAGCTGGCATCTCACTCTCTTTGAATCTTCTTTATCATGCTAAGAGGAGCAGGAAAAAGCAAAAAATTTCAGAATTGCACCTTGCCATGCGGAGAAATTACTGTTTGTGCATTTACAATATTCATTGATTTTTGCCATTGAAAAACGTCCAGAAATGATTGAAGCTACTGACTGAATGAAAGGAGCTGGCATCTCACTCTCTTTGAATCTTCTTTATCATGCTAAGAGGAGCAGGAAAAGGCAAAAAATTTCAGAATTGCACCTTGCAATGCGGAGAAATTACTGTTTGTGCATTTACAATATTCATTGATTTTTGCCATTGAAAAACATCATGTTATTCATATACCAGAAATGTTTGAAGCTACTGACTGAATGAAAGGAGCTGGCATCTCACTCTCTTTGAATCTTCTTTATCATGCTAAGAGGAGCAGGAAAAAGCAAAAAATTTCAGAATTGCACCTTGCAATGCGAATAAATTACTGTTTGTGCATTTACAATATTCATTGATTTTTGCCATTGAAAAACATCATGTTATTCATATACCAGAAATGATTGAAGCTACTGACTGAATGAAAGGAGCTGGCATCTCACTCTCTTTGAATCTTCTTTATCATGCTAAGAGGAGCAGGAAAAAGCAAAAAATTTCAGAATTGCACCTTGCAATGCGGAGAAATTACTGTTTGTGCATTTACAATATTCATTGATTTTTGCCATTGAAAAACATCATGTTATTCATATACCAGAAATGATTGAAGCTACTGACTGAATGAAAGGAGCTGGCATCTCACTCTCTTTGAATCTTCTTTATCATGCTAAGAGGAGCAGGAAAAAGCAAAAAATTTCAGAATTGCACCTCGCAATGCGGAGAAATTACTGTTTGTGCATCTACAATATTCATTGATTTTTGCCATTGAAAAACGTCCAGAAATGATTGAAGCTACTGACTGAATGAAAGGAGCTGGCATCTCACTCTCTTTGAATCTTCTTTATCATGCTAAGAGGAGCAGGAAAAAGCAAAAAATTTCAGAATTGCACCTTGCAATGCGGAGAAATTGCTGTTTGTGCATTTACAAAATTCATTGATTTTTGCCATTGAAAAACATCATGTTATTCATATACCAGAAATGTTTGAAGCTACTGACTGAATGAAAGGAGCTGGCATCTCACTCTCTTTGAATCTTCTTTATCATGCTAAGAGGAGCAGGAAAAAGCAAAAAATTTCAGAATTGCACCTTGCAATGCGGAGAAATTACTGTTTGTGCATTTACAATATTCATTGATTTTTGCCATTGAAAAACGTCCAGAAATGATTGAAGCTACTGACTGAATGAAAGGAGCTGGCATCTCACTCTCTTTGAATCTTCTTTATCATGCTAAGAGGAGCAGGAAAAAGCAAAAAATTTCAGAATTGCACCTTGCAATGCGGAGAAATTACTGTTTGTGCATTTACAATATACATTGATTTTTGCCATTGAAAAACGTCCAGAAATGATTGAAGCTACTGACTGAATGAAAGGAGCTGGCATCTCACTCTCTTTGAATCTTCTTTATCATGCTAAGAGGAGCAGGAAAAAGCAAAAAATTTCAGAATTGCACCTTGCAATGCGGAGAAATTACTGTTTGTGCATTTACAATATTCATTGATTTTTGCCATTGAAAAACATCCAGAAATGATTGAAGCTACTGACTGAATGAAAGGAGCTGGCATCTCACTCTCTTTGAATCTTCTTTATCATGCTAAGAGGAGCAGGAAAAAGCAAAAAATTTCAGAATTGCACCTTGCAATGCGGAGAAATTACTATTTGTGCATTTACAATATTCATTGATTTTTGCCATTGTTAAACATCATGTTATTCATATACCAGAAATGATTGAAGCTACTGACTGAATGAAAGGAGCTGGCATCTCACTCTCTTTGAATCTTCTTTATCATGCTAAGAGGAGCAGGAAAAAGCAAAAAATTTCAGAATTGCACCTTGCAATGCGGAGAAATTACTGTTTGTGCATTTACAATATTCATTGATTTTTGCCATTGAAAAACGTCCAGAAATGTTTGAAGCTACTGACTGAATGAAAGGAGCTGGCATCTCACTCTCTTTGAATCTTCTTTATCATGCTAAGAGGAGCAGGAAAAAGCAAAAAATTTCAGAATTGCACCTTGCAATGCGGAGAAATTACTGTTTGTGCATTTACAATATTCATTGATTTTTGCCATTGAAAAACGTCCAGAAATGATTGAAGCTACTGACTGAATGAAAGGAGCTGGCATCTCACTCTCTTTGAATCTTCTTTATCATGCTAAGAGGAGCAGGAAAATGCAAAAAATTTCAGAATTGCTCCTTGCAATGCGGAGAAATTACTGTTTGTGCATTTACAATATTCATTGATTTTTGCCATTGAAAAACATCATGTTATTCATATACCAGAAATGTTTGAAGCTACTGACTGAATGAAAGGAGCTGGCATGTCACTCTCTTTGAATCTTCTTTATCATGCTAAAAGGAGCAGGAAAAAGCAAAAAATTTCAGAATTGCACCTTGCAATGCGGAGAAATTACTGTTTGTGCATTTACAATATTCATTGATTTTTGCCATTGAAAAACGTCCAGAAATGATTGAAGCTACTGACTGAATGAAAGGAGCTGGCATCTCACTCTCTTTGAATCTTCTTTATCATGCTAAGAGGAGCAGGAAAAAGCAAAAAATTTCAGAATTGCACCTTGCAATGCGGAGAAATTACTGTTTGTGCATTTACAATATTCATTGATTTTTGCCATTGAAAAACATCATGTTATTCATATACCAGAAATGATTGAAGCTACTGACTGAATGAAAGGAGCTGGCATCTCACTCTCTTTGAATCTTCTTTATCATGCTAAGAGGAGCAGGAAAAAGCAAAAAATTTCAGAATTGCACCTTGCAATGTGGAGAAATTACTGTTTGTGCATTTACAATATTCATTGATTTTTGCCATTGAAAAACGTCCAGAAATGATTGAAGCTACTGACTGAATGAAAGGAGCTGGCATCTCACTCTCTTTGAATCTTCTTTATCATGCTAAGAGGAGCAGGAAAAAGCAAAAAATTTCAGAATTGCACCTTGCAATGCGGAGAAATTACTGTTTGTGCATTTACAATATTCATTGATTTTTGCCATTGAAAAACATCATGTTATTCATATACCAGAAATGTTTGAAGCTACTGACTGAATGAAAGGAGCTGGCATCTCACTCTCTTTGAATCTTCTTTATCATGCTAAGAGGAGCAGGAAAAAGCAAAAAATTTCAGAATTGCACCTTGCCATGCGGAGAAATTACTGTTTGTGCATTTACAATATTCATTGATTTTTGCCATTGAAAAACGTCCAGAAATGATTGAAGCTACTGACTGAATGAAAGGAGCTGGCATCTCACTCTCTTTGAATCTTCTTTATCATGCTAAGAGGAGCAGGAAAAGGCAAAAAATTTCAGAATTGCACCTTGCAATGCGGAGAAATTACTGTTTGTGCATTTACAATATTCATTGATTTTTGCCATTGAAAAACATCATGTTATTCATATACCAGAAATGTTTGAAGCTACTGACTGAATGAAAGGAGCTGGCATCTCACTCTCTTTGAATCTTCTTTATCATGCTAAGAGGAGCAGGAAAAAGCAAAAAATTTCAGAATTGCACCTTGCAATGCGAATAAATTACTGTTTGTGCATTTACAATATTCATTGATTTTTGCCATTGAAAAACATCATGTTATTCATATACCAGAAATGATTGAAGCTACTGACTGAATGAAAGGAGCTGGCATCTCACTCTCTTTGAATCTTCTTTATCATGCTAAGAGGAGCAGGAAAAAGCAAAAAATTTCAGAATTGCACCTTGCAATGCGGAGAAATTACTGTTTGTGCATTTACAATATTCATTGATTTTTGCCATTGAAAAACATCATGTTATTCATATACCAGAAATGATTGAAGCTACTGACTGAATGAAAGGAGCTGGCATCTCACTCTCTTTGAATCTTCTTTATCATGCTAAGAGGAGCAGGAAAAAGCAAAAAATTTCAGAATTGCACCTCGCAATGCGGAGAAATTACTGTTTGTGCATCTACAATATTCATTGATTTTTGCCATTGAAAAACGTCCAGAAATGATTGAAGCTACTGACTGAATGAAAGGAGCTGGCATCTCACTCTCTTTGAATCTTCTTTATCATGCTAAGAGGAGCAGGAAAAAGCAAAAAATTTCAGAATTGCACCTTGCAATGCGGAGAAATTGCTGTTTGTGCATTTACAAAATTCATTGATTTTTGCCATTGAAAAACATCATGTTATTCATATACCAGAAATGTTTGAAGCTACTGACTGAATGAAAGGAGCTGGCATCTCACTCTCTTTGAATCTTCTTTATCATGCTAAGAGGAGCAGGAAAAAGCAAAAAATTTCAGAATTGCACCTTGCAATGCGGAGAAATTACTGTTTGTGCATTTACAATATTCATTGATTTTTGCCATTGAAAAACGTCCAGAAATGATTGAAGCTACTGACTGAATGAAAGGAGCTGGCATCTCACTCTCTTTGAATCTTCTTTATCATGCTAAGAGGAGCAGGAAAAAGCAAAAAATTTCAGAATTGCACCTTGCAATGCGGAGAAATTACTGTTTGTGCATTTACAATATACATTGATTTTTGCCATTGAAAAACGTCCAGAAATGATTGAAGCTACTGACTGAATGAAAGGAGCTGGCATCTCACTCTCTTTGAATCTTCTTTATCATGCTAAGAGGAGCAGGAAAAAGCAAAAAATTTCAGAATTGCACCTTGCAATGCGGAGAAATTACTGTTTGTGCATTTACAATATACATTGATTTTTGCCATTGAAAAACGTCCAGAAATGATTGAAGCTACTGACTGAATGAAAGGAGCTGGCATCTCACTCTCTTTGAATCTTCTTTATCATGCTAAGAGGAGCAGGAAAAAGCAAAAAATTTCAGAATTGCACCTTGCAATGCGGAGAAATTACTGTTTGTGCATTTACAATATTCATTGATTTTTGCCATTGAAAAACGTCCAGAAATGATTGAAGCTACTGACTGAATGAAAGGAGCTGGCATCTCACTCTCTTTGAATCTTCTTTATCATGCTAAGAGGAGCAGGAAAAAGCAAAAAATTTCAGAATTGCACCTTGCAATGCGGAGAAATTACTGTTTGTGCATTTACAATATTCATTGATTTTTGCCATTGAAAAACGTCCAGAAATGATTGAACCTACCGACTGAATGAAAGGAGCTGGCATCTCACTCTCTTTGAATCTTCTTTATCATGCTAAGAGGAGCAGGAAAAAGCAAAAAATTTCAGAATTGCACCTTGCAATGCGGAGAAATTACTGTTTGTGCATTTACAATATTCATTGATTTTTGCCGTTGAAAAACGTCCAGAAATGATTGAAGCTACTGACTGAATGAAAGGAGCTGGCATCTCACTCTCTTTGAATCTTCTTTATCATGCTAAGAGGAGCAGGAAAAAGCAAAAAATTTCAGAATTGCACCTTGCAATGCGGAGAAATTACTGTTTGTACATTTACAATATTCATTGATTTTTGCCATTGAAAAACGTCCAGAAATGATTGAAGCTACTGACTGAATGAAAGGAGCTGGCATCTCACTCTCTTTGAATCTTCTTTATCATGCTAAGAGGAGCAGGAAAAAGCAAAAAATTTCAGAATTGCACCTTGCAATGCGGAGAAATTACTGTTTGTGCATTTACAATATTCATTGATTTTTGCCATTGAAAAACATCATGTTATTCATATACCAGAAATGTTTGAAGCTACTGACTGAATGAAAGGAGCTGGCATGTCACTCTCTTTGAATCTTCTTTATCATGCTAAGAGGAGCAGGAAAAAGCAAAAAATTTCAGAATTGCACCTTGCAATGCGGAGAAATTACTGTTTGTGCATTTACAATATTCATTGATTTTTGCCATTGAAAAACGTCCAGAAATGATTGAAGCTACTGACTGAATGAAAGGAGCTGGCATCTCACTCTCTTTGAATCTTCTTTATCATGCTAAGAGGAGCAGGAAAAAGCAAAAAATTTCAGAATTGCACCTTGCAATGCGGAGAAATTACTGTTTGTGCATTTACAATATTCATTGATTTTTGCCATTGAAAAACATCATGTTATTCATATACCAGAAATGATTGAAGCTACTGACTGAATGAAAGGAGCTGGCATCTCACTCTCTTTGAATCTTCTTTATCATGCTAAGAGGAGCAGGAAAAAGCAAAAAATTTCAGAATTGCACCTTGCAATGCGGAGAAATTACTGTTTGTGCATTTACAATATTCATTGATTTTTGCCATTGAAAAACGTCCAGAAATGATTGAAGCTACTGACTGAATGAAAGGAGCTGGCATCTCACTCTCTTTGAATCTTCTTTATCATGCTAAGAGGAGCAGGAAAAAGCAAAAAATTTCAGAATTGCACCTTGCAATGCGGAGAAATTACTGTTTGTGCATTTACAATATTCATTGATTTTTGCCATTGAAAAACATCATGTTATTCATATACCAGAAATGTTTGAAGCTACTGACTGAATGAAAGGAGCTGGAATCTCACTCTCTTTGAATCTTCTTTATCATGCTAAGAGGAGCAGGAAAAAGCAAAAAATTTCAGAATTGCACCTTGCAATGCGGAGAAATTACTGTTTGTGCATTTACAATATTCATTGATTTTTGCCATTGAAAAACGTCCAGAAATGATTGAAGCTACTGACTGAATGAAAGGAGCTGGCATCTCACTCTCTTTGAATCTTCTTTATCATGCTAAGAGGAGCAGGAAAAGGCAAAAAATTTCAGAATTGCACCTTGCAATGCGGAGAAATTACTGTTTGTGCATTTACAATATTCATTGATTTTTGCCATTGAAAAACATCATGTTATTCATATACCAGAAATGTTTGAAGCTACTGACTGAATGAAAGGAGCTGGCATCTCACTCTCTTTGAATCTTCTTTATCATGCTAAGAGGAGCAGGAAAAACCAAAAAATTTCAGAATTGCACCTTGCAATGCGAATAAATTACTGTTTGTGCATTTACAATATTCATTGATTTTTGCCATTGAAAAACATCATGCTATTCATATACCAGAAATGATTGAAGCTACTGAATGAATGAAAGGAGCTGGCATCTCACTCTCTTTGAATCTTCTTTATCATGCTAAGAGGAGCAGGAAAAAGCAAAACATTTCAGAATTGCACCTTGCAATGCGGAGAAATTACTGTTTGTGCATTTACAATATTCATTGATTTTTGCCATTGAAAAACATCATGTTATTCACATACCAGAAATGATTGAAGCTACTGACTGAATGAAAGGAGCTGGCATCTCACTCTCTTTGAATCTTCTTTATCATGCTAAGAGGAGCAGGAAAAAGCAAAAAATTTCAGAATTGCACCTCGCAATGCGGAGAAATTACTGTTTGTGCATTTACAATATTCATTGATTTTTGCCATTGAAAAACGTCCAGAAATGATTGAAGCTACTGACTGAATGAAAGGAGCTGGCATCTCACTCTCTTTGAATCTTCTTTATCATGCTAAGAGGAGCAGGAAAAAGCAAAAAATTTCAGAATTGCACCTTGCAATGCGGAGAAATTGCTGTTTGTGCATTTACAAAATTCATTGATTTTTGCCATTGAAAAACATCATGTTATTCATATACCAGAAATGTTTGAAGCTACTGACTGAATGAAAGGAGCTGGCATCTCACTCTCTTTGAATCTTCTTTATCATGCTAAGAGGAGCAGGAAAAAGCAAAAAATTTCAGAATTGCACCTTGCAATGCGGAGAAATTACTGTTTGTGCATTTACAATATTCATTGATTTTTGCCATTGAAAAACGTCCAGAAATGATTGAAGCTACTGACTGAATGAAAGGAGCTGGCATCTCACTCTCTTTGAATCTTCTTTATCATGCTAAGAGGAGCAGGAAAAAGCAAAAAATTTCAGAATTGCACCTTGCAATGCGGAGAAATTACTGTTTGTGCATTTACAATATACATTGATTTTTGCCATTGAAAAACGTCCAGAAATGATTGAAGCTACTGACTGAATGAAAGGAGCTGGCATCTCACTCTCTTTGAATCTTCTTTATCATGCTAAGAGGAGCAGGAAAAAGCAAAAAATTTCAGAATTGCACCTTGCAATGCGGAGAAATTACTGTTTGTGCATTTACAATATTCATTGATTTTTGCCGTTGAAAAAAGTCCAGAAATGATTGAAGCTACTGACTGAATGAAAGGAGCTGGCATCTCACTCTCTTTGAATCTTCTTTATCATGCTAAGAGGAGCAGGAAAAAGCAAAAAATTTCAGAATTGCACCTTGCAATGCGGAGAAATTACTGTTTGTGCATTTACAATATTCATTGATTTTTGCCAATGAAAAACATCATGTTATTCATATACCAGAAATGATTGAAGCTACTGACTGAATGAAAGGAGCTGGCATCTCACTCTCTTTGAATCTTCTTTATCATGCTAAGAGGAGCAGGAAAAAGCAAGAAATTTCAGAATTGCACCTTGCAATGCGGAGAAATTACTGTTTGTGCATTTACAATATTCATTGATTTTTGCCATTGAAAAACATCATGTTATTCATATACCAGAAATGTTTGAAGCTACTGACTGAATGAAAGGAGCTGGCATCTCACTCTCTTTGAATCTTCTTTATCATGCTAAGAGGAGCAGGAAAAAGCAAAAAATTTCAGAATTGCACCTTGCAATGTGGAGAAATTACTGTTTGTGCATTTACAATATTCATTGATTTTTACCATTGAAAAACGTCCAGAAATGATTGAAGCTACTGACTGAATGAAAGTAGCTGCCATCTCACTCTCTTTGAATCTTTTTTATCATGCTAAGAGGAGCAGGAAAAAGCAAAAAATTTCAGACTTGCACCTTGCAATGCGGAGAAATTACTGTTTGTGCGTTTACAATATTCATTGATTTTTGCCATTGAAAAACATCATGTTATTCATATACCAGAAATGTTTGAAGCTACTGACTGAATGAAAGGAGCTGGCATCTCACTCTCTTTGAATCTTCTTTATCATGCTAAGAGGAGCAGGAAAA
Source organism: Phyllobates terribilis (assembly GCF_046119375.1). Taxonomy (NCBI): domain Eukaryota; kingdom Metazoa; phylum Chordata; class Amphibia; order Anura; family Dendrobatidae; genus Phyllobates; species Phyllobates terribilis. The sequence goes on from NW_027364182.1 coordinate 141,363, forward strand.
AGCAAAAAATTTCAGAATTGCACCTTGCAATGCGGAGAAATTACTTTTTGTGCATTTACAATATTCATTGATTTTTGCCATTGAAAAATGTCCAGAAATGATTGAAGCTACTGACTGAATGAAAGGAGCTGGCATCTCACTCTCTTTGAATCTTCTTTATCATGCTAAGAGGAGCAGGAAAAAGCAAAAAATTTCAGAATTGCACCTTGCAATGCGGAGAAATTACTGTTTGTGCATTTACAATATTCATTGATTTTTGCCATTGAAAAACGTCCAGAAATGATTGAAGCTACTGACTGAATGAAAGGAGCTGGCATCTCACTCTCTTTGAATCTTCTTTATCATGCTAAGAGGAGCAGGAAAAAGCAAAAAATTTCAGAATTGCACCTTGCAATGCGGAGAAATTACTGTTTGTGCATTTACAATATTCATTGATTTTTGCCATTGAAAAACGTCCAGAAATGATTGAAGCTACTGACTGAATGAAAGGAGCTGGCATCTCACTCTCTTTGAATCTTCTTTATCATGCTAAGAGGAGCAGGAAAAAGCAAAAAATTTCAGAATTGCACCTTGCAATGCGGAGAAATTACTGTTTGTGCATTTACAATATTCATTGATTTTTGCCATTGAAAAACATGTAATTCATATACCAGAAATGTTTGAAGCTACTGACTGAATGAAAGGAGCTGGCACCTCACTCTCTTTGAATCTTCTTTATCATGCTAAGAGGAGCGGGAAAAAGCAAAAAATTTCAGAATTGCACCTTGCAATGCGGAGAAATTACTGTTTGTGCATTTACAATATTCATTGATTTTTGCCATTGAAAAACGTCCAGAAATGATTGAAGGTACTGACTGAATGAAAGGAGCTGGCATCTCACTCTCTTTGAATCTTCTTTATCATGCTAAGAGGAGCAGGAAAAAGCAAAAAATTTCAGAATTGCACCTTGCAATGCGGAGAAATTACTGTTTGTGCATTTACAATATTCATTGATTTTTGCCATTGAAAAACGTCCAGAAATGATTGAAGCTACTGACTGAATGAAAGGAGCTGGCATCTCACTCTCTTTGAATCTTCTTTATCATGCTAAGAGGAGCAGGAAAAAGCAAAAAATTTCAGAATTGCACCTTGCAATGCGGAGAAATTACAGTTTGTGCATTTACAATATTCATTGATTTTTGCCATTGAGAAACGTCCAGAAATGATTGAAGCTACTGACTGAATGAAAGGAGCTGGCATCTCACTCTCTTTGAATCTTCTTTATCATGCTAAGAGGAACAGGAAAAAGCAAAAAATTTCAGAATTGCACCTTGCAATGCGGAGAAATTACTGTTTGTGCATTTACAATATTCATTGATTTTTGCCATTGAAAAACATCATGTTATTTATATACCAGAAATGTTTGAAGCTACTGACTGAATGAAAGGAGCTTGCATCTCACTCTCTTTGAATCTTCTTTATCATGCTAAGAGGAGCAGGAAAAAGCAAAAAATTTCAGAATTGCACCTTGCAATGTGGAGAAATTACTGTTTGTGCATTTACAATATTCATTGATTTTTACCATTGAAAAACGTCCAGAAATGATTGAAGCTACTGACTGAATGAAAGTAGCTGGCATCTCACTCTCTTTGAATTTTCTTTATCATGCTAAGAGGAGCAGGAAAAAGCAAAAAATTTCAGACTTGCACCTTGCAATGCGGAGAAATTACTGTTTGTGCATTTACAATATTCATTGATTTTTGCCATTGAAAAACATCATGTTATTCATATACCAGAAATGTTTGAAGCTACTGACTGAATGAAAGGAGCTGGCATCTCACTCTCTTTGAATCTTCTTTATCATGCTAAGAGGAGCAGGAAAAAGCAAAAAATTTCAGAATTGCACCTTGCAATGCGGAGAAATTACTGTTTGTGCATTTACAATATTCATTGATTTTTGCCATTGAAAAACATCATGTTATTCATATACAAGAAATGTTTGAAGCTACTGACTGAATGAAAGGAGCTGGCATCTCAATCTCTTTGAATCTTCTTTATCATGCTAAGAGGAGCAGGAAAAAGCAAAAAATTTCAGAATTGCACCTTGCAATGTGGAGAAATTACTGTTTGTGCATTTACAATATTCATTGATTTTTACCATTGAAAAACGTCCAGAAATGATTGAAGCTACTGACTGAATGAAAGTAGCTGGCATCTCACTCTCTTTGAATCTTCTTTATCATGCTAAGAGGAGCAGGAAAAAGCAAAAAATTTCAGACTTGCACCTTGCAATGCGGAGAAATTACTATTTGTGCATTTACAATATTCATTGATTTTTGCCATTGAAAAACATCATGTTATTCATATACCAGAAATGTTTGAAGCTACTGACTGAATGAAAGGAGCTGGCATCTCACTCTCTTTGAATCTTCTTTATCATGCTAAGAGGAGCAGGAAAAAGCAAAAAATTTCAGAATTGCACCTTGCAATGCGGAGAAATTACTGTTTGTGCATTTACAATATTCATTGATTTTTGCCATTGAAAAACATCATGTTATTCATATACCAGAAATGTTTGAAGCTACTGACTGAATGAAAGGAGCTGACATCTCACTCTCTTTGAATCTTCTTTATCATGCTAAGAGGAGCAGGAAAAAGCAAAAAATTTCAGAATTGCACCTTGCAATGCGGAGAAATTACTGTTTGTGCATTTACAATATTCATTGATTTTTGCCATTGAAAAATGTCCAGAAATGATTGAAGCTACTGACTGAATGAAAGGAGCTGGCATCTCACTCTCTTTGAATCATGCTAAGAGGAGCAGGAAAAAGCAAAAAATTTCAGAATTGCACCTTGCAATGCGGAGAAATTACTGTTTGTGCATTTACAATATTCATTGATTTTTGCCATTGAAAAACATCATGTTATTCATATACCAGAAATGTTTGAAGCTACTGACTGAATGAAAGGAGCTGGCATCTCACTCTCTTTGAATCTTCTTTATCATGCTAAGAGGAGCAGGAAAAAGCAAAAAATTTTAGAATTGCACCTTGCAATGTGGAGAAATTACTGTTTGTGCATTTACAATATTCATTGATTTTTACCATTGAAAAACGTCCAGAAATGATTGAAGCTACTGACTGAATGAAAGTAGCTGGCATCTCACTCTCTTTGAATCTTCTTTATCATGCTAAGAGGAGCAGGAAAAAGCAAAAAATTTCAGACTTGCACCTTGCAATGCGGAGAAATTACTGTTTGTGCATTTACAATATTCATTGATTTTTGCCATTGAAAAACATCATGTTATTCATATACCAGAAATGTTTGAAGCTACTGACTGAATGAAAGGAGCTGGCATCTCACTCTCTTTGAATCTTCTTTATCATGCTAAGAGGAGCAGGAAAAAGCAAAAAATTTCAGAATTGCACCTTGCAATGCGGAGAAATTACTGTTTGTGCATTTACAATATTCATTGATTTTTGCCATTTAAAAACGTCCAGAAATGATTGAAGCTACTGACTGAATGAAAGGAGCTGGCATCTCACTCTCTTTGAATCTTCTTTATCATGCTAAGAGGAGCAGGAAAAAGCAAAAAATTTCAGAATTGCACCTTGCAATGCGGAGAAATTACTGTATGTGCATTTACAATATTCATTGATTTTTGCCATTGAAAAACGTCTAGAAATGATTGAAGCTACTGACTGAATGAAAGGAGCTGGCATCTCACTCTCTTTGAATCTTCTTTATCATGCTAAGAGGAGCAGGAAAAAGCAAAAAATTTCAGAATTGCACCTTGCAATGCGGAGAAATTACTGTTTGTGCATTTACAATATTCATTGATTTTTGCCATTGAAAAACATGTTATTCATATACCAGAAATGTTTGAAGCTACTGACTGAATGAAAGGAGCTGGCACCTCACTCTCTTTGAATCTTCTTTATCATGCTAAGAGGAGCGGGAAAAAGCAAAAAATTTCAGAATTGCACCTTGCAATGCGGAAAAATTACTGTTTGTGCATTTACAATATTCATTGATTTTTGCCATTGAAAAACGTCCAGAAATGATTGAAGGTACTGACTGAATGAAAGGAGCTGGCATCTCACTCTCTTTGAATCTTCTTTATCATGCTAAGAGGAGCAGGAAAAAGCAAAAAATTTCAGAATTGCACCTTGCAATGCGGAGAAATTACTGTTTGTGCATTTACAATATTCATTGATTTTTGCCATTGAAAAACGTCCAGAAATGATTGAAGCTACTGACTGAATGAAAGGAGCTGGCATCTCACTCTCTTTGAATCTTCTTTATCATGCTAAGAGGAGCAGGAAAAAGCAAAAAATTTCAGAATTGCACCTTGCAATGCGGAGAAATTACAGTTTGTGCATTTACAATATTCATTGATTTTTGCCATTGAAAAACATCCAGAAATGATTGAAGCTACTGACTGAATGAAAGGAGCTGGCATCTCACTCTCTTTGAATATTCTTTATCATGCTAAGTGGAGCAGGAAAAAGCAAAAAATTTCAGAATTGCACCTTGCAATGCGGAGAAATTACTGTTTGTGCATTTACAATATTCATTGATTTTTGCCATTGAAAAACATCATGTTATTCATATACCAGAAATGTTTGAAGCTACTGACTGAATGAAAGGAGCTGGCATCTCACTCTCTTTGAATCTTCTTTATCATGCTAAGAGGAGCAGGAAAAAGCAAAAAATTTCAGAATTGCACCTTGCAATGTGGAGAAATTACTGTTTGTGCATTTACAATATTCATTGATTTTTACCATTGAAAAACGTCCAGAAATGATTGAAGCTACTGACTGAATGAAAGTAGCTGGCATCTCACTCTCTTTGAATCTTCTTTATCATGCTAAGAGGAGCAGGAAAAAGCAAAAAATTTCAGACTTGCACCTTGCAATGCGGAGAAATTACTGTTTGTGCATTTACAATATTCATTGATTTTTGCCATTGAAAAACATCATGTTATTCATATACCAGAAATGTTTGAAGCTACTGACTGAATGAAAGGAGCTGGCATCCCACTCTCTTTGAATCTTCTTTATCATGCTAAGAGGAGCAGGAAAAAGCAAAAAATTTCAGAATTGCACCTTGCAATGCGGAGAAATTACTGTTTGTGCATTTACAATATTCATTGATTTTTGCCATTGAAAAACATCATGTTATTCATATACCAGAAATGTTTGAAGCTACTGACTGAATGAAAGGAGCTGGCATCTCAATCTCTTTGAATCTTCTTTATCATGCTAAGAGGAGCAGGATAAAGCAAAAAATTTCAGAATTGCACCTTGCAATGTGGAGAAATTACTGTTTGTGCATTTACAATATTCATTGATTTTTACCATTGAAAAACGTCCAGAAATGATTGAAGCTACTGACTGAATGAAAGTAGCTGGCATCTCACTCTCTTTGAATCTTCTTTATCATGCTAAGAGGAGCAGGAAAAAGCAAAAAATTTCAGACTTGCACCTTGCAATGCGGAGAAATTACTGTTTGTGCATTTACAATATTCATTGATTTTTGCCATTGAAAAACATCATGTTATTCATATACCAGAAATGTTTGAAGCTACTGACTGAATGAAAGGAGCTGGCATCTCACTCTCTTTGAATCTTCTTTATCATGCTAAGAGGAGCAGGAAAAAGCAAAAAATTTCAGACTTGCACCTTGCAATGCGGAGAAATTACTGTTTGTGCATTTACAATATTCATTGATTTTTGCCATTGAAAAACATCATGTTATTCATATACCAGAAATGTTTGAAGCTACTGACTGAATGAAAGGAACTGGCACCTCACTCTCTTTGAATCTTCTTTATCATGCTAAGAGGAGCAGGAAAAAGCAAAAAATTTCAGAATTGCACCTTGCAATGCGGAGAAATTACTGTTTGTGCATTTACAATATTCATTGATTTTTGCCATTGAAAAACGTCCAGAAATGATTGAAGGTACTGACTGAATGAAAGGAGCTGGCATCTCACTCTCTTTGAATCTTCTTTATCATTCTAAGAGGAGCAGGAAAAAGCAAAAAATTTCAGAATTGCACCTTGCAATGCGGAGAAATTACTGTTTGTGCATTTACAATATTCATTGATTTTTGCCATTGAAAAACGTCCAGAAATGATTGAAGCTACTGACTGAATGAAAGGAGCTGGCATCTCACTCTCTTTGAATCTTCTTTATCATGCTAAGAGGAGCAGGAAAAAGCAAAAAATTTCAGAATTGCACCTTGCAATGCGGAGAAATTACAGTTTGTGCATTTACAATATTCATTGATTTTTGCCATTGAAAAACGTCCAGAAATGATTGAAGCTACTGACTGAATGAAAGGAGCTGGCATCTCACTCTCTTTGAATCTTCTTTATCATGCTAAGAGGAGCAGGAAAAAGCAAAAAATTTCAGAATTGCACCTTGCAATGCGGAGAAATTACTGTTTGTGCATTTACAATATTCATTGATTTTTGCCATTGAAAAACATGTTATTCATATACCAGAAATGTTTGAAGCTCCTGACTGAATGAAAGGAGCTGGCACCTCACTCTCTTTGAATCTTCTTTATCATGCTAAGAGGAGCAGGAAAAAGCAAAAAATTTCAGAATTGCACCTTGCAATGCGGAGAAATTACTGTTTGTGCATTTACAATATTCATTGATTTTTGCCATTGAAAAACGTCCAGAAATGATTGAAGCTACTGACTGAATGAAAGGAGCTGGCATCTCACTCTCTTTGAATCTTCTTTATCATGCTAAGAGGAGCAGGAAAAAGCAAAAAATTTCAGAATTGCACCTTGCAATGCGGAGAAATTACTGTTTGTGCATTTACAATATTCATTGATTTTTGCCATTGAAAAATGTCCAGAAATGATTGAAGCTACTGACTGAATGAAAGGAGCTGGCATCTCACTCTCTTTGAATCTTCTTTATCATGCTAAGAGGAGCAGGAAAAAGCAAAAAATTTCAGTATTGCGCCTTGCAATGCGGAGAAATTACTGTTTGTGCATTTACAAAATTCATTGATTTTTGCCATTGAAAAACATCATGTTATTCATATACCAGAAATGATTGAAGCTACTGACTGAAGGAAAGGAGCTGGCATCTCACTCTCTTTGAATCTTCTTTATCATGCTAAGAGGAGCAGGAAAAAGCAAAAAATTTCAGAATTGCACCTTGCAATGCGGAGAAATTACTGTTTGTGCATTTACAATATTCATTGATTTTTGCCATTGAAAAACGTCCAGAAATGATTGAAGCTACTGACTGAATGAAAGGAGCTGGCATCTCACTCTCTTTGAATCTTCTTTATCATGCTAAGAGGAGCAGGAAAAAGCAAAAAATTTCAGAATTGCTCCTTGCAATGCGGAGAAATTACTGTTTGTGCATTTACAATATTCATTGATTTTTGCGATTGAAAAACATCATGTTATTCATATACCAGAAATGATTGAAGCTACTGACTGAATGAAAGGAGCTGGCATCTCATTCTCTTTGAATCTTCTTTATCATGCTAAGAGGAGCAGGAAAAAGTAAAAAATTTCAGAATTGCACCTTGCAATGCGGAGAAATTACTGTTTGTGCATTTACAATATTCAATGATTTTTGCCATTGAAAAACGTCCAGAAATGATTGAAGCTACTGACTGAATGAAAGGAGCTGGCATCTCACTCTCTTTGAATCTTGTTTATCATGCTAAGAGGAGCAGGAAAAAGCAAAAAATTTCAGAATTGCACCTTGCAATGCGGAGAAATTACTGTTTGTGCATTTACAATATTCATTGATTTTTGCCATTGAAAAACGTCCAGAAATGATTGAAGCTACTGACTGAATGAAAGGAGCTGGCATCTCACTCTCTTTGAATCTTCTTTATCATGCTAAGAGGAGCAGGAAAAAGCCAAAAATTTCAGAATTGCACCTTGCAATGCGGAGAAATTACTGTTTGTGCATTTACAATATTCATTGATTTTTGCTATTGAAAAACATCATGTTATTCATATACCAGAAATGATTGAAGCTACTGACTGAATGAAAGGAGCTGGCATCTCACTCTCTTTGAATCTTCTTTATCATGCTAAGAGGAGCAGGAAAAAGCAAAAAATTTCAGAATTGCACCTTGCAATGCGGAGAAATTGCAGTTTGTGCATTTACAATATTCATTGATTTTTGCCATTGAAAAACGTCCAGAAATGATTGAAGCTACTGACTGAATGAAAGGAGCTGGCATCTCACTCTCTTTGAATCTTCTTTATCATGCTAAGAGGAGCAGGAAAAAGCAAAAAATTTCAGAATTGCACCTTGCAATGCGGAGAAATTACTGTTTGTGCATTTACAATATTCATTGATTTTTGCCATTGAAAAACATCATGTTATTCATATACCAGAAATGATTGAAGCTACTGACTGAATGAAAGGAGCTGGCATCTCACTCTCTTTGAATCTTCTTTATCATGCTAAGAGGAGCAGGAAAAAGCAAAAAATTTCAGAATTGCACCTTGCAATGCGGAGAAATTGCAGTTTGTGCATTTACAATATTCATTGATTTTTGCCATTGAAAAACGTCCAGAAATGATTGAAGCTACTGACTGAATGAAAGGAGCTGGCATCTCACTCTCTTTGAATCTTCTTTATCATGCTAAGAGGAGCAGGAAAAAGCAAAAAATTTCAGAATTGCACCTTGCAATGCGGAGAAATTACTGTTTGTGCATTTACAATATTCATTGATTTTTGCCATTGAAAAACGTCCAGAAATGATTGAAGCTACTGACTGAATGAAAGGAGCTGGCATCTCACTCTCTTTGAATCTTCTTTATCATGCTAAGAGGAGCAGGAAAAAGCAAAAAATTTCAGAATTGCACCTTGCAATGCGGAGAAATTACTGTTTGTGCATTTACAATAGTCATTGATTTTTGCCATTGAAAAATGTCCAGAAATGATTGAAGCTACTGACTGAATGAAAGGAGCTGGCATCTCACTCTCTTTGAACCTTCTTTATCATGCTAAGAGGAGCAGGAAAAAGCAAAAAATTTCAGAATTGCGCCTTGCAATGCGGAGAAATTACTGTTTGTGCATTTACAAAATTCATTGATTTTTGCCATTGAAAAACATCATGTTATTCATATACCAGAAATGATTGAAGCTACTGACTGAAGGAAAGGATCTGGCATCTCACTCTCTTTGAATCTTCTTTGTCATGCTAAGAGGAGCAGGAAAAAGCAAAAAATTTCAGAATTGCACCTTGCAATGCGGAGAAATTACTGTTTGTGCATTTACAATATTCATTGATTTTTGCCATTGAAAAACGTCCAGAAATGATTGAAGCTACTGACTGAATGAAAGGAGCTGGCATCTCACTCTCTTTGAATCTTCTTTATCATGCTAAGAGGAGCAGGAAAAAGCAAAACATTTCAGAATTGCACCTTGCAATGCGGAGAAATTACTGTTTGTGCATTTACAATATTCATTGATTTTTGCGATTGAAAAACATCATGTTATTCATATACCAGAAATTATTGAAGCTACTGACTGAATGAAAGGAGCTGGCATCTCACTCTCTTTGAATCTTCTTTATCATGCTAAGAGGAGCAGGAAAAAGTAAAAAATTTCAGAATTGCACCTTGCAATGCGGAGAAATTACTGTTTGTGCATTTACAATATTCAATGATTTTTGCCATTGAAAAACGTCCAGAAATGATTGAAGCTACTGACTGAATGAAAGGAGCTGGCATCTCACTCTCTTTGAATCTTCTTTATCATGCTAAGAGGAGCAGGAAAAAGCAAAAAATTTCAGAATTGCACCTTGCAATGCGGAGAAATTACTGTTTGTGCATTTACAATATTCATTGATTTTTGCCATTGAAAAACGTCCAGAAATGATTGAAGCTACTGACTGAATGAAAGGAGCTGGCATCTCACTCTCTTTGAATCTTCTTTATCATGCTAAGAGGAGCAGGAAAAAGCAAAAAATTTCAGAATTGCACCTTGCAATGCGGAGAAATTACTGTTTGTGCATTTACAATATTCATTGATTTTTGCCATTGAAAAATGTCCAGAAATGATTGAAGCTACTGACTGAATGAAAGGAGCTGGCATCTCACTCTCTTTGAATCTTATTTATCATGCTAAGAGGAGCAGGAAAAAGCAAAAAATTTCAGAATTGCGCCTTGCAATGCGGAGAAATTACTGTTTGTGCATTTACAAAATTCATTGATTTTTGCCATTGAAAAACATCATGTTATTCATATACCAGAAATGATTGAAGCTACTGACTGAAGGAAAGGATCTGGCATCTCACTCTCTTTGAATCTTCTTTGTCATGCTAAGAGGAGCAGGAAAAAGCAAAAAATTTCAGAATTGCACCTTGCAATGCGGAGAAATTACTGTTTGTGCATTTACAATATTCATTGATTTTTGCCATTGAAAAACGTCCAGAAATGATTGAAGCTACTGACTGAATGAAAGGAGCTGGCATCTCACTCTCTTTGAATCTTCTTTATCATGCTAAGAGGAGCAGGAAAAAGCAAAACATTTCAGAATTGCACCTTGCAATGCGGAGAAATTACTGTTTGTGCATTTACAATATTCATTGATTTTTGCGATTGAAAAACATCATGTTATTCATATACCAGAAATGATTGAAGCTACTGACTGAATGAAAGGAGCTGGCATCTCACTCTCTTTGAATCTTCTTTATCATGCTAAGAGGAGCAGGAAAAAGTAAAAAATTTCAGAATTGCACCTTGCAATGCGGAGAAATTACTGTTTGTGCATTTACAATATTCAATGATTTTTGCCATTGAAAAACGTCCAGAAATGATTGAAGCTACTGACTGAATGAAAGGAGCTGGCATCTCACTCTCTTTGAATCTTCTTTATCATGCTAAGAGGAGCAGGAAAAAGCAAAAAATTTCAGAATTGCACCTTGCAATGCGGAGAAATTACTGTTTGTGCATTTACAATATTCATTGATTTTTGCCATTGAAAAACATCATGTTATTCATATACCAGAAATGATTGAAGCTACTGACTGAATGAAAGGAGCTGGCATCTCACTCTCTTTGAATCTTCTTTATCATGCTAAGAGGAGCAGGAAAAAGCAAAAAAATTCAGAATTGCACCTTGCAATGCGGAGAAATTGCAGTTTGTGCATTTACAATATTCATTGATTTTTGCCATTGAAAAACGTCCAGAAATGATTGAAGCTACTGACTGAATGAAAGGAGCTGGCATCTCACTCTCTTTGAATCTTCTTTATCATGCTAAGAGGAGCAGGAAAAAGCAAAAAATTTCAGAATTGCACCTTGCAATGCGGAGAAATTACTGTTTGTGCATTTACAATATTCATTGATTTTTGCCATTGAAAAACGTCCAGAAATGATTGAAGCTACTGACTGAATGAAAGGAGCTGGCATCTCACTCTCTTTGAATCTTCTTTATCATGCTAAGAGGAGCAGGAAAAAGCAAAAAATTTCAGAATTGCACCTTGCAATGCGGAGAAATTACTGTTTGTGCATTTACAATATTCATTGATTTTTGCCATTGAAAAATGTCCAGAAATGATTGAAGCTACTGACTGAATGAAAGGAGCTGGCATCTCACTCTCTTTGAATCTTCTTTATCATGCTAAGAGGAGCAGGAAAAAGCAAAAAATTTCAGAATTGCGCCTTGCAATGCGGAGAAATTACTGTTTGTGCATTTACAAAATTCATTGATTTTTGCCATTGAAAAACATCATGTTATTCATATACCAGAAATGATTGAAGCTACTGACTGAAGGAAAGGATCTGGCATCTCACTCTCTTTGAATCTTCTTTGTCATGCTAAGAGGAGCAGGAAAAAGCAAAAAATTTCAGAATTGCACCTTGCAATGCGGAGAAATTACTGTTTGTGCATTTACAATATTCATTGATTTTTGCCATTGAAAAACGTCCAGAAATGATTGAAGCTACTGACTGAATGAAAGGAGCTGGCATCTCACTCTCTTTGAATCTTCTTTATCATGCTAAGAGGAGCAGGAAAAAGCAAAACATTTCAGAATTGCACCTTGCAATGCGGAGAAATTACTGTTTGTGCATTTACAATATTCATTGATTTTTGCGATTGAAAAACATCATGTTATTCATATACCAGAAATGATTGAAGCTACTGACTGAATGAAAGGAGCTGGCATCTCACTCTCTTTGAATCTTCTTTATCATGCTAAGAGGAGCAGGAAAAAGTAAAAAATTTCAGAATTGCACCTTGCAATGCGGAGAAATTACTGTTTGTGCATTTACAATATTCAATGATTTTTGCCATTGAAAAACGTCCAGAAATGATTGAAGCTACTGACTGAATGAAAGGAGCTGGCATCTCACTCTCTTTGAATCTTCTTTATCATGCTAAGAGGAGCAGGAAAAAGCAAAAAATTTCAGAATTGCACCTTGCAATTCGGAGAAATTACTGTTTGTGCATTTACAATATTCATTGATTTTTGCCGCCATTGAAAAACATCATGTTATTCATATACCAGAAATGTTTGAAGCTACTGACTGAATGAAAGGAGCTGGCATCTCACTCTCTTTGAATCTTCTTTATCATGCTAAGAGGAGCAGGAAAAAGCAAAAAAATTCAGAATTGCACCTTGCAATGCGAAGAAATTACTGTTTGTGCATTTACAATATTCATTGATTTTTGCCATTGAAAAACATCATGTTATTCATATACCAGAAATGTTTGATGCTACTGACTGAATGAAAGGAGCTGGCATCTCACTCTCTTTGAATCTTCTTTATCATGCTAAGAGGAGCAGGAAAAAGCAAAAAATTTCAGAATTGCACCTTGCAATGCGGAGAAATTACTGTTTGTGCATTTACAATATTCATTGATTTTTGCCATTGAAAAACGTCCAGAAATGATTGAAGCTACTGACTGAATGAAAGGAGCTGGCATCTCACTCTCTTTGAATCTTCTTTATCATGCTAAGAGGAGCAGGAAAAAGCAAAAAATTTCAGAATTGCACCTTGCAATGCGGAGAAATTACTGTTTGTGCATTTACAATATTCATTGATTTTTGCCATTGAAAAACATCATGTTATTCATATACCAGAAATGATTGAAGCTACTGACTGAATGAAAGGAGCTGGCATCTCACTTTCTTTGAATCTTCTTTATCATGCTAAGAGGAGCAGGAAAAAGTAAAAAATTTCAGAATTGCACCTTGCAATGCGGAGAAATTACTGTTTGTGCATTTATAATATTCAATGATTTTTGCCATTGAAAAACGTCCAGAAATGATTGAAGCTACTGACTGAACGAAAGGAGCTGGCATCTCACTCTCTTTGAATCTTCTTTATCATGCTAAGAGGAGCAGGAAAAAGCAAAAAATTTCAGAATTGCACCTTGCAATGCGGAGAAATTACTGTTTGTGCATTTACAATATTCATTGATTTTTGCCATTGAAAAACATCATGTTATTCATATACCAGAAATGTTTGAAGCTACTGACTGAATGAAAGGAGCTGGCATCTCACTCTCTTTGAATCTTCTTTATCATGCTAAGAGGAGCAGGAAAAAGCAAAAAATTTCAGAATTGCACCTTGCAATGCGGAGAAATTACTGTTTGTGCATTTACAATATTCAATGATTTTTGCCATTGAAAAACGTCCAGAAATGATTGAAGCTACTGACTGAATGAAAGGAGCTGGCATCTCACTCTCTTTGAATCTTGTTTATCATGCTAAGAGGAGCAGGAAAAAGCAAAAAATTTCAGAATTGCACCTTGCAATGCGGAGAAATTACTGTTTGTGCATTTACAATATTCATTGATTTTTGCCATTGAAAAACGTCCAGAAATGATTGAAGCTACTGACTGAATGAAAGGAGCTGGCATCTCACTCTCTTTGAATCTTCTTTATCATGCTAAGAGGAGCAGGAAAAAGCAAAAAATTTCAGAATTGCACCTTGCAATGCGGAGAAATTACTGTTTGTGCATTTACAATATTCATTGATTTTTGCTATTGAAAAACATCATGTTATTCATATACCAGAAATGATTGAAGCTACTGACTGAATGAAAGGAGCTGGCATCTCACTCTCTTTGAATCTTCTTTATCATGCTAAGAGGAGCAGGAAAAAGCAAAAAATTTCAGAATTGCACCTTGCAATGCGGAGAAATTATAGTTTGTGCATTTACAATATTCATTGATTTTTGCCATTGAAAAACGTCCAGAAATGATTGAAGCTACTGACTGAATGAAAGGAGCTGGCATCTCACTCTCTTTGAATCTTCTTTATCATGCTAAGAGGAGCAGGAAAAAGCAAAAAATTTCAGAATTGCACCTTGCAATGCGGAGAAATTACTGTTTGTGCATTTACAATATTCATTGATTTTTGCTATTGAAAAACATCATGTTATTCATATACCAGAAATGATTGAAGCTACTGACTGAATGAAAGGAGCTGGCATCTCACTCTCTTTGAATCTTCTTTATCATGCTAAGAGGAGCAGGAAAAAGCAAAAAATTTCAGAATTGCACCTTGCAATGCGGAGAAATTATAGTTTGTGCATTTACAATATTCATTGATTTTTGCCATTGAAAAACGTCCAGAAATGATTGAAGCTACTGACTGAATGAAAGGAGCTGGCATCTCACTCTCTTTGAATCTTCTTTATCATGCTAAGAGGAGCAGGAAAAAGCAAAAAATTTCAGAATTGCACCTTGCAATGCGGAGAAATTACTGTTTGTGCATTTACAATATTCATTGATTTTTGCCATTGAAAAACGTCCAGAAATGATTGAAGCTACTGACTGAATGAAAGGAGCTGGCATCTCACTCTCTTTGAGTCTTCTTTATCATGCTAAGAGGAGCAGGAAAAAGCAAAAAATTTCAGAATTGCACCTTGCAATGCGGAGAAATTACTGTTTGTGCATTTACAATATTCATTGATTTTTGCTATTGAAAAACATCATGTTATTCATATACCAGAAATGATTGAAGCTACTGACTGAATGAAAGGAGCTGGCATCTCACTCTCTTTGAATCTTCTTTATCATGCTAAGAGGAGCAGGAAAAAGCAAAAAATTTCAGAATTGCACCTTGCAATGCGGAGAAATTACAGTTTGTGCATTTACAATATTCATTGAATTTTGCCATTGAAAAGCGTCCAGAAATGATTGAAGCTACTGACTGAATGAAAGGAGCTGGCATCTCACTCTCTTTGAATCTTCTTTATCATGCTAAGAGGAGCAGGAAAAAGCAAAAAATTTCAGAATTGCGCCTTGCAATGCGGAGAAATTACTGTTTGTGCATTTACAAAATTCATTGATTTTTGCCATTGAAAAACATCATGTTATTCATATACCAGAAATGATTGAAGCTACTGACTGAAGGAAAGGATCTGGCATCTCACTCTCTTTGAATCTTCTTTGTCATGCTAAGAGGAGCAGGAAAAAGCAAAAAATTTCAGAATTGCACCTTGCAATGCGGAGAAATTACTGTTTGTGCATTTACAATATTCATTGATTTTTGCCATTGAAAAACGTCCAGAAATGATTGAAGCTACTGACTGAATGAAAGGAGCTGGCATCTCACTCTCTTTGAATCTTCTTTATCATGCTAAGAGGAGCAGGAAAAAGCAAAACATTTCAGAATTGCACCTTGCAATGCGGAGAAATTACTGTTTGTGCATTTACAATATTCATTGATTTTTGCGATTGAAAAACATCATGTTATTCATATACCAGAAATGATTGAAGCTACTGACTGAATGAAAGGAGCTGGCATCTCACTCTCTTTGAATCTTCTTTATCATGCTAAGAGGAGCAGGAAAAAGTAAAAAATTTCAGAATTGCACTTTGCAATGCGGAGAAATTACTGTTTGTGCATTTACAATATTCATTGATTTTTGCGATTGAAAAACATCATGTTATTCATATACCAGAAATGATTGAAGCTACTGACTGAATGAAAGGAGCTGGCATCTCACTCTCTTTGAATCTTCTTTATCATGCTAAGAGGAGCAGGAAAAAGTAAAAAATTTCAGAATTGCACCTTGCAATGCGGAGAAATTACTGTTTGTGCATTTACAATATTCATTGATTTTTGCCATTGAAAAACGTCCAGAAATGATTGAAGCTACTGACTGAATGAAAGGAGCTGGCATCTCACTCTCTTTGAATCTTCTTTATCATGCTAAGAGGAGCAGGAAAAAGCAAAACATTTCAGAATTGCACCTTGCAATGCGGAGAAATTACTGTTTGTGCATTTACAATATTCATTGATTTTTGCGATTGAAAAACATCATGTTATTCATATACCAGAAATGATTGAAGCTACTGACTGAATGAAAGGAGCTGGCATCTCACTCTCTTTGAATCTTCTTTATCATGCTAAGAGGAGCAGGAAAAAGTAAAAAATTTCAGAATTGCACCTTGCAATGCGGAGAAATTACTGTTTGTGCATTTACAATATTCAATGATTTTTGCCATTGAAAAACGTCCAGAAATGATTGAAGCTACTGACTGAATGAAAGGAGCTGGCATCTCACTCTCTTTGAATCTTCTTTATCATGCTAAGAGGAGCAGGAAAAAGCAAAAAATTTCAGAATTGCGCCTTGCAATGCGGAGAAATTACTGTTTGTGCATTTACAAAATTCATTGATTTTTGCCATTGAAAAACATCATGTTATTCATATACCAGAAATGATTGAAGCTACTGACTGAAGGAAAGGATCTGGCATCTCACTCTCTTTGAATCTTCTTTGTCATGCTAAGAGGAGCAGGAAAAAGCAAAAAATTTCAGAATTGCACCTTGCAATGCGGAGAAATTACTGTTTGTGCATTTACAATATTCATTGATTTTTGCCATTGAAAAACGTCCAGAAATGATTGAAGCTACTGACTGAATGAAAGGAGCTGGCATCTCACTCTCTTTGAATCTTCTTTATCATGCTAAGAGGAGCAGGAAAAAGCAAAACATTTCAGAATTGCACCTTGCAATGCGGAGAAATTACTGTTTGTGCATTTACAATATTCATTGATTTTTGCGATTGAAAAACATCATGTTATTCATATACCAGAAATGATTGAAGCTACTGACTGAATGAAAGGAGCTGGCATCTCACTCTCTTTGAATCTTCTTTATCATGCTAAGAGGAGCAGGAAAAAGTAAAAAATTTCAGAATTGCACCTTGCAATGCGGAGAAATTACTGTTTGTGCATTTACAATATTCAATGATTTTTGCCATTGAAAAACGTCCAGAAATGATTGAAGCTACTGACTGAATGAAAGGAGCTGGCATCTCACTCTCTTTGAATCTTCTTTATCATGCTAAGAGGAGCAGGAAAAAGCAAAAAATTTCAGAATTGCACCTTGCAATGCGGAGAAATTACTGTTTGTGCATTTACAATATTCATTGATTTTTGCCATTGAAAAACATCATGTTATTCATATACCAGAAATGATTGAAGCTACTGACTGAATGAAAGGAGCTGGCATCTCACTCTCTTTGAATCTTCTTTATCATGCTAAGAGGAGCAGGAAAAAGCAAAAAAATTCAGAATTGCACCTTGCAATGCGGAGAAATTGCAGTTTGTGCATTTACAATATTCATTGATTTTTGCCATTGAAAAACGTCCAGAAATGATTGAAGCTACTGACTGAATGAAAGGAGCTGGCATCTCACTCTCTTTGAATCTTCTTTATCATGCTAAGAGGAGCAGGAAAAAGCAAAAA
Organism: Phyllobates terribilis; assembly: GCF_046119375.1. Classification (NCBI taxonomy): domain Eukaryota; kingdom Metazoa; phylum Chordata; class Amphibia; order Anura; family Dendrobatidae; genus Phyllobates; species Phyllobates terribilis. The sequence goes on from NW_027364182.1 coordinate 159,064, forward strand.
ATTTCAGAATTGCACCTTGCAATGCGGAGAAATTACTGTTTGTGCATTTACAATATTCATTGATTTTTGCCATTGAAAAACGTCCAGAAATGATTGAAGCTACTGACTGAATGAAAGGAGCTGGCATCTCACTCTCTTTGAATCTTCTTTATCATGCTAAGAGGAGCAGGAAAAAGCAAAAAATTTCAGAATTGCACCTTGCAATGCGGAGAAATTACTGTTTGTGCATTTACAATATTCATTGATTTTTGCCATTGAAAAATGTCCAGAAATGATTGAAGCTACTGACTGAATGAAAGGAGCTGGCATCTCACTCTCTTTGAATCTTCTTTATCATGCTAAGAGGAGCAGGAAAAAGCAAAAAATTTCAGAATTGCGCCTTGCAATGCGGAGAAATTACTGTTTGTGCATTTACAATATTCATTGATTTTTGCCATTGAAAAACATCATGTTATTCATATACCAGAAATGATTGAAGCTACTGACTGAAGGAAAGGATCTGGCATCTCACTCTCTTTGAATCTTCTTTGTCATGCTAAGAGGAGCAGGAAAAAGCAAAAAATTTCAGAATTGCACCTTGCAATGCGGAGAAATTACTGTTTGTGCATTTACAATATTCATTGATTTTTGCCATTGAAAAACGTCCAGAAATGATTGAAGCTACTGACTGAATGAAAGGAGCTGGCATCTCACTCTCTTTGAATCTTCTTTATCATGCTAAGAGGAGCAGGAAAAAGCAAAACATTTCAGAATTGCACCTTGCAATGCGGAGAAATTACTCTTTGTGCATTTACAATATTCATTGATTTTTGCGATTGAAAAACATCATGTTATTCATATACCAGAAATGATTGAAGCTACTGACTGAATGAAAGGAGCTGGCATCTCACTCTCTTTGAATCTTCTTTATCATGCTAAGAGGAGCAGGAAAAAGTAAAAAATTTCAGAATTGCACCTTGCAATGCGGAGAAATTACTGTTTGTGCATTTACAATATTCAATGATTTTTGCCATTGAAAAACGTCCAGAAATGATTGAAGCTACTGACTGAATGAAAGGAGCTGGCATCTCACTCTCTTTGAATCTTCTTTATCATGCTAAGAGGAGCAGGAAAAAGCAAAAAATTTCAGAATTGCACCTTGCAATGCGGAGAAATTACTGTTTGTGCATTTACAATATTCATTGATTTTTGCCGCCATTGAAAAACATCATGTTATTCATATACCAGAAATGTTTGATGCTACTAACTGAATGAAAGGAGCTGGCATCTCACTCTCTTTGAATCTTCTTTATCATGCTAAGAGGAGCAGGAAAAAGCAAAAAATTTCAGAATTGCACCTTGCAATGCGGAGAAATTACTGTTTGTGCATTTACAATATTCATTGATTTTTGCCATTGAAAAACGTCCAGAAATGATTGAAGCTACTGACTGAATGAAAGGAGCTGGCATCTCACTCTCTTTGAATCTTCTTTATCATGCTAAGAGGAGCAGGAAAAAGCAAAAAATTTCAGAATTGCACCTTGCAATGCGGAGAAATTACTGTTTGTGCATTTACAATATTCATTGATTTTTGCCATTGAAAAACATCATGTTATTCATATACCAGAAATGATTGAAGCTACTGACTGAATGAAAGGAGCTGGCATCTCACTCTCTTTGAATCTTCTTTATCATGCTAAGAGGAGCAGGAAAAAGTAAAAAATTTCAGAATTGCACCTTGCAATGCGGAGAAATTACTGTTTGTGCATTTATAATATTCAATGATTTTTGCCATTGAAAAACGTCCAGAAATGATTGAAGCTACTGACTGAACGAAAGGAGCTGGCATCTCACTCTCTTTGAATCTTCTTTATCATGCTAAGAGGAGCAGGAAAAAGCAAAAAATTTCAGAATTGCACCTTGCAATGCGGAGAAATTACTGTTTGTGCATTTACAATATTCATTGATTTTTGCCATTGAAAAACATCATGTTATTCATATACCAGAAATGTTTGAAGCTACTGACTGAATGAAAGGAGCTGGCATCTCACTCTCTTTGAATCTTCTTTATCATGCTAAGAGGAGCAGGAAAAAGCAAAAAATTTCAGAATTGCACCTTGCAATGCGGAGAAATTACTGTTTGTGCATTTACAATATTCAATGATTTTTGCCATTGAAAAACGTCCAGAAATGATTGAAGCTACTGACTGAATGAAAGGAGCTGGCATCTCACTCTCTTTGAATCTTGTTTATCATGCTAAGAGGAGCAGGAAAAAGCAAAAAATTTCAGAATTGCACCTTGCAATGCGGAGAAATTACTGTTTGTGCATTTACAATATTCATTGATTTTTGCCATTGAAAAACGTCCAGAAATGATTGAAGCTACTGACTGAATGAAAGGAGCTGGCATCTCACTCTCTTTGAGTCTTCTTTATCATGCTAAGAGGAGCAGGAAAAAGCAAAAAATTTCAGAATTGCACCTTGCAATGCGGAGAAATTACTGTTTGTGCATTTACAATATTCATTGATTTTTGCTATTGAAAAACATAATGTTATTCATATACCAGAAATGATTGAAGCTACTGACTGAATGAAAGGAGCTGGCATCTCACTCTCTTTGAATCTTCTTTATCATGCTAAGAGGAGCAGGAAAAAGCAAAAAATTTCAGAATTGCACCTTGCAATGCGGAGAAATTACAGTTTGTGCATTTACAATATTCATTGAATTTTGCCATTGAAAAGCGTCCAGAAATGATTGAAGCTACTGACTGAATGAAAGGAGCTGGCATCTCACTCTCTTTGAATCTTCTTTATCATGCTAAGAGGAGCAGGAAAAAGCAAAAAATTTCAGAATTGCACCTTGCAATGCGGAGAAATTACTGTTTGTGCATTTACAATATTCATTGATTTTTGCCATTGAAAAACGTCCAGAAATGATTGAAGGTACTGACTGAATGAAAGGAGCTGGCATCTCACTCTCTTTGAATCTTCTTTATCATGCTAAGAGGAGCAGGAAAAAGCAAAAAAATTCAGAATTGCACCTTGCAATGCGGAGAAATTACTGTTTGTGCATTTACAGTATTCATTGATTTTTGCCATTGAAAAACGTCCAGAAATGATTGAAGCTACTGACTGAATGAAAGGAGCTGGCATCTCACTCTCTTTGAATCTTCTTTATCATGCTAAGAGGAGCAGGAAAAAGGAAAAAATTTCAGAATTGCACCTTGCAATGCGGAGAAATTACTGTTTGTGCATGTACAATATTCATTGATTTTTGCCATTGAAAAATGTCCAGAAATGATTGAAGCTACTGACTGAATGAAAGGAGCTGGCATCTCACTCTCTTTGAATCTTCTTTATCATGCTAAGAGGAGCAGGAAAAAGCAAAAAATTTCAGAATTGCACCTTGCAATGCGGAGAAATTACTGTTTGTGCATTTACAATATTCATTGATTTTTGCCATTGAAAAACATCATGTTATTCATATACCAGAAATGTTTGAAGCTACTGACTGAATGAAAGGAGCTGGCATCTCACTCTCTTTGAATCTTCTTTATCATGCTAAGAGGAGCAGGAAAAAGCAAAAAATTTCAGAATTGCACCTTGCAATGCGGAGAAATTACTGTTTGTGCATTTACAATATTCATTGATTTTTGCCATTGAAAAATGTCCAGAAATGATTGAAGCTACTGACTGAATGAAAGGAGCTGGCATCTCACTCTCTTTGAATCTTCTTTATCATGCTAAGAGGAGCAGGAAAAAGCAAAAAATTTCAGAATTGCGCCTTGCAATGCGGAGAAATTACTGTTTGTGCATTTACAATATTCATTGATTTTTGCCATTGAAAAACATCATGTTATTCATATACCAGAAATGATTGAAGCTACTGACTGAAGGAAAGGATCTGGCATCTCACTCTCTTTGAATCTTCTTTGTCATGCTAAGAGGAGCAGGAAAAAGCAAAAAATTTCAGAATTGCACCTTGCAATGCGGAGAAATTACTGTTTGTGCATTTACAATATTCATTGATTTTTGCCATTGAAAAACGTCCAGAAATGATTGAAGCTACTGACTGAATGAAAGGAGCTGGCATCTCACTCTCTTTGAATCTTCTTTATCATGCTAAGAGGAGCAGGAAAAAGCAAAACATTTCAGAATTGCACCTTGCAATGCGGAGAAATTACTGTTTGTGCATTTACAATATTCATTGATTTTTGCGATTGAAAAACATCATGTTATTCATATACCAGAAATGATTGAAGCTACTGACTGAATGAAAGGAGCTGGCATCTCACTCTCTTTGAATCTTCTTTATCATGCTAAGAGGAGCAGGAAAAAGTAAAAAATTTCAGAATTGCACCTTGCAATGCGGAGAAATTACTGTTTGTGCATTTACAATATTCAATGATTTTTGCCATTGAAAAACGTCCAGAAATGATTGAAGCTACTGACTGAATGAAAGGAGCTGGCATCTCACTCTCTTTGAATCTTCTTTATCATGCTAAGAGGAGCAGGAAAAAGCAAAAAATTTCAGAATTGCACCTTGCAATGCGGAGAAATTACTGTTTGTGCATTTACAATATTCATTGATTTTTGCCATTGAAAAACATCATGTTATTCATATACCAGAAATGTTTGAAGCTACTGACTGAATGAAAGGAGCTGGCATCTCACTCTCTTTGAATCTTCTTTATCATGCTAAGAGGAGCAGGAAAAAGCAAAAAATTTCAGAATTGCACCTTGCAATGCGGAGAAATTACTGTTTGTGCATTTACAATATTCAATGATTTTTGCCATTGAAAAACGTCCAGAAATGATTGAAGCTACTGACTGAATGAAAGGAGCTGGCATCTCACTCTCTTTGAATCTTGTTTATCATGCTAAGAGGAGCAGGAAAAAGCAAAAAATTTCAGAATTGCACCTTGCAATGCGGAGAAATTACTGTTTGTGCATTTACAATATTCATTGATTTTTGCCATTGAAAAACGTCCAGAAATGATTGAAGCTACTGACTGAATGAAAGGAGCTGGCATCTCACTCTCTTTGAGTCTTCTTTATCATGCTAAGAGGAGCAGGAAAAAGCAAAAAATTTCAGAATTGCACCTTGCAATGCGGAGAAATTACTGTTTGTGCATTTACAATATTCATTGATTTTTGCTATTGAAAAACATAATGTTATTCATATACCAGAAATGATTGAAGCTACTGACTGAATGAAAGGAGCTGGCATCTCACTCTCTTTGAATCTTCTTTATCATGCTAAGAGGAGCAGGAAAAAGCAAAAAATTTCAGAATTGCACCTTGCAATGCGGAGAAATTACAGTTTGTGCATTTACAATATTCATTGAATTTTGCCATTGAAAAGCGTCCAGAAATGATTGAAGCTACTGACTGAATGAAAGGAGCTGGCATCTCACTCTCTTTGAATCTTCTTTATCATGCTAAGAGGAGCAGGAAAAAGCAAAAAATTTCAGAATTGCACCTTGCAATGCGGAGAAATTACTGTTTGTGCATTTACAATATTCATTGATTTTTGCCATTGAAAAACGTCCAGAAATGATTGAAGGTACTGACTGAATGAAAGGAGCTGGCATCTCACTCTCTTTGAATCTTCTTTATCATGCTAAGAGGAGCAGGAAAAAGCAAAAAAATTCAGAATTGCACCTTGCAATGCGGAGAAATTACTGTTTGTGCATTTACAGTATTCATTGATTTTTGCCATTGAAAAACGTCCAGAAATGATTGAAGCTACTGACTGAATGAAAGGAGCTGGCATCTCACTCTCTTTGAATCTTCTTTATCATGCTAAGAGGAGCAGGAAAAAGGAAAAAATTTCAGAATTGCACCTTGCAATGCGGAGAAATTACTGTTTGTGCATGTACAATATTCATTGATTTTTGCCATTGAAAAATGTCCAGAAATGATTGAAGCTACTGACTGAATGAAAGGAGCTGGCATCTCACTCTCTTTGAATCTTCTTTATCATGCTAAGAGGAGCAGGAAAAAGCAAAAAATTTCAGAATTGCACCTTGCAATGCGGAGAAATTACTGTTTGTGCATTTACAATATTCATTGATTTTTGCCATTGAAAAACATCATGTTATTCATATACCAGAAATGTTTGAAGCTACTGACTGAATGAAAGGAGCTGGCATCTCACTCTCTTTGAATCTTCTTTATCATGCTAAGAGGAGCAGGAAAAAGCAAAAAATTTCAGAATTGCACCTTGCAATGCGGAGAAATTACTGTTTGTGCATTTACAATATTCATTGATTTTTGCCATTGAAAAATGTCCAGAAATGATTGAAGCTACTGACTGAATGAAAGGAGCTGGCATCTCACTCTCTTTGAATCTTCTTTATCATGCTAAGAGGAGCAGGAAAAAGCAAAAAATTTCAGAATTGCGCCTTGCAATGCGGAGAAATTACTGTTTGTGCATTTACAATATTCATTGATTTTTGCCATTGAAAAACATCATGTTATTCATATACCAGAAATGATTGAAGCTACTGACTGAAGGAAAGGATCTGGCATCTCACTCTCTTTGAATCTTCTTTGTCATGCTAAGAGGAGCAGGAAAAAGCAAAAAATTTCAGAATTGCACCTTGCAATGCGGAGAAATTACTGTTTGTGCATTTACAATATTCATTGATTTTTGCCATTGAAAAACGTCCAGAAATGATTGAAGCTACTGACTGAATGAAAGGAGCTGGCATCTCACTCTCTTTGAATCTTCTTTATCATGCTAAGAGGAGCAGGAAAAAGCAAAACATTTCAGAATTGCACCTTGCAATGCGGAGAAATTACTGTTTGTGCATTTACAATATTCATTGATTTTTGCGATTGAAAAACATCATGTTATTCATATACCAGAAATGATTGAAGCTACTGACTGAATGAAAGGAGCTGGCATCTCACTCTCTTTGAATCTTCTTTATCATGCTAAGAGGAGCAGGAAAAAGTAAAAAATTTCAGAATTGCACCTTGCAATGCGGAGAAATTACTGTTTGTGCATTTACAATATTCAATGATTTTTGCCATTGAAAAACGTCCAGAAATGATTGAAGCTACTGACTGAATGAAAGGAGCTGGCATCTCACTCTCTTTGAATCTTCTTTATCATGCTAAGAGGAGCAGGAAAAAGCAAAAAATTTCAGAATTGCACCTTGCAATGCGGAGAAATTACTGTTTGTGCATTTACAATATTCATTGATTTTTGCCGCCATTGAAAAACATCATGTTATTCATATACCAGAAATGTTTGAAGCTACTGACTGAATGAAAGGAGCTGGCATCTCACTCTCTTTGAATCTTCTTTATCATGCTAAGAGGAGCAGGAAAAAGCAAAAAATTTCAGAATTGCACCTTGCAATGCGAAGAAATTACTGTTTGTGCATTTACAATATTCATTGATTTTTGCCATTGAAAAACATCATGTTATTCATATACCAGAAATGTTTGATGCTACTAACTGAATGAAAGGAGCTGGCATCTCACTCTCTTTGAATCTTCTTTATCATGCTAAGAGGAGCAGGAAAAAGCAAAAAATTTCAGAATTGCACCTTGCAATGCGGAGAAATTACTGTTTGTGCATTTACAATATTCATTGATTTTTGCCATTGAAAAACGTCCAGAAATGATTGAAGCTACTGACTGAATGAAAGGAGCTGGCATCTCACTCTCTTTGAATCTTCTTTATCATGCTAAGAGGAGCAGGAAAAAGCAAAAAATTTCAGAATTGCACCTTGCAATGCGGAGAAATTACTGTTTGTGCATTTACAATATTCATTGATTTTTGCCATTGAAAAACATCATGTTATTCATATACCAGAAATGATTGAAGCTACTGACTGAATGAAAGGAGCTGGCATCTCACTCTCTTTGAATCTTCTTTATCATGCTAAGAGGAGCAGGAAAAAGTAAAAAATTTCAGAATTGCACCTTGCAATGCGGAGAAATTACTGTTTGTGCATTTATAATATTCAATGATTTTTGCCATTGAAAAACGTCCAGAAATGATTGAAGCTACTGACTGAACGAAAGGAGCTGGCATCTCACTCTCTTTGAATCTTCTTTATCATGCTAAGAGGAGCAGGAAAAAGCAAAAAATTTCAGAATTGCACCTTGCAATGCGGAGAAATTACTGTTTGTGCATTTACAATATTCATTGATTTTTGCCATTGAAAAACATCATGTTATTCATATACCAGAAATGTTTGAAGCTACTGACTGAATGAAAGGAGCTGGCATCTCACTCTCTTTGAATCTTCTTTATCATGCTAAGAGGAGCAGGAAAAAGCAAAAAATTTCAGAATTGCACCTTGCAATGCGGAGAAATTACTGTTTGTGCATTTACAATATTCAATGATTTTTGCCATTGAAAAACGTCCAGAAATGATTGAAGCTACTGACTGAATGAAAGGAGCTGGCATCTCACTCTCTTTGAATCTTGTTTATCATGCTAAGAGGAGCAGGAAAAAGCAAAAAATTTCAGAATTGCACCTTGCAATGCGGAGAAATTACTGTTTGTGCATTTACAATATTCATTGATTTTTGCCATTGAAAAACGTCCAGAAATGATTGAAGCTACTGACTGAATGAAAGGAGCTGGCATCTCACTCTCTTTGAGTCTTCTTTATCATGCTAAGAGGAGCAGGAAAAAGCAAAAAATTTCAGAATTGCACCTTGCAATGCGGAGAAATTACTGTTTGTGCATTTACAATATTCATTGATTTTTGCTATTGAAAAACATCATGTTATTCATATACCAGAAATGATTGAAGCTACTGACTGAATGAAAGGAGCTGGCATCTCACTCTCTTTGAATCTTCTTTATCATGCTAAGAGGAGCAGGAAAAAGCAAAAAATTTCAGAATTGCACCTTGCAATGCGGAGAAATTACAGTTTGTGCATTTACAATATTCATTGAATTTTGCCATTGAAAAGCGTCCAGAAATGATTGAAGCTACTGACTGAATGAAAGGAGCTGGCATCTCACTCTCTTTGAATCTTCTTTATCATGCTAAGAGGAGCAGGAAAAAGCAAAAAATTTCAGAATTGCACCTTGCAATGCGGAGAAATTACTGTTTGTGCATTTACAATATTCATTGATTTTTGCCATTGAAAAACGTCCAGAAATGATTGAAGGTACTGACTGAATGAAAGGAGCTGGCATCTCACTCTCTTTGAATCTTCTTTATCATGCTAAGAGGAGCAGGAAAAAGCAAAAAATTTCAGAATTGCACCTTGCAATGCGGAGAAATTACTGTTTGTGCATTTACAATATTCATTGATTTTTGCCATTGAAAAACGTCCAGAAATGATTGAAGCTACTGACTGAATGAAAGGAGCTGGCATCTCACTCTCTTTGAATCTTCTTTATCATGCTAAGAGGAGCAGGAAAAAGGAAAAAATTTCAGAATTGCACCTTGCAATGCGGAGAAATTACTGTTTGTGCATTTACAATATTCATTGATTTTTGCCATTGAAAAATGTCCAGAAATGATTGAAGCTACTGACTGAATGAAAGGAGCTGGCATCTCACTCTCTTTGAATCTTCTTTATCATGCTAAGAGGAGCAGGAAAAAGCAAAAAATTTCAGAATTGCGCCTTGCAATGCGGAGAAATTACTGTTTGTGCATTTACAAAATTCATTGATTTTTGCCATTGAAAAATATCATGTTATTCATATACCAGAAATGATTGATGTTTTTCAATGGCAAAAATCAATGAATATTGTAAATGCACAAACAGTAATTTCTCCGCATTGCAAGGTGCAATTCTGAAATTTTTTGCTTTTTCCTGCTAATCCTAGCATGATAAAGAAGATTCAAAGAGAGTGAGATGCCAGCTCCTTTCATTCAGTCAGTAGCTTCAAACATTTCTGGACGTTTTTCAATGGCAAAAATCAATGAATATTGTAAATGCACAAACAGTAATATCTCCACATTGCAAGGTGCAATTCTGAAATTTTTTGCTTTTTCCTGTTAATCCTAGCATGATAAAGAAGATTTAAAGAGAGTGAGATGCCAGCTCCTTTCATTCAGTCAGTAGCTTCAAACATTTCTGGTATATGAAAAACATGTTTTTCAATGGCAAAAATCAATGAATATTGTAAATGCACAAACAGTAATATCTCCACATTGCAAGGTGCAATTCTGAAATTTTTTGCTTTTTCCTGCTAATCCTAGCATGATAAAGAAGATTCAAAGAGAGTGAGATGCCAGCTCCTTTCATTCAGTCAGTAGCTTCAAACATTTCTGGTATATGAAAAACATGTTTTTCAATGGCAAAAATCAATGAATATTGTAAATGCACAAACAGTAATATCTCCACATTGCAAGGTGCAATTCTGAAATTTTTTGCTTTTTCCTGCTAATCCTAGCATGATAAAGAAGATTCAAAGAGACTGAGATGCCAGCTCCTTTCATTCAGTCAGTAGCTTCAAACATTTCTGGACGTTTTTCAATGGCAAAAATCAATGAATATTGTAAATGCACAAACAGTAATATCTCCACATTGCAAGGTGCAATTCTGAAATTTTTTGCTTTTTCCTGCTAATCCTAGCATGATAAAGAAGATTCAAAGAGAGTGAGATGCCAGCTCCTTTCATTCAGTCAGTAGCTTCAAACATTTCTGGACGTTTTTCAATGGCAAAAATCAATGAATATTGTAAATGCACAAACAGTAATATCTCCACATTGCAAGGTGCAATTCTGAAATTTTTTGCTTTTTCCTGTTAATCCTAGCATGATAAAGAAGATTCAAAGAGAGTGAGATGCCAGCTCCTTTCATTCAGTCAGTAGCTTCAAACATTTCTGGTATATGAAAAACATGTTTTTCAATGGCAAAAATCAATGAATATTGTAAATGCACAAACAGTAATATCTCCACATTGCAAGGTGCAATTCTGAAATTTTTTGTTTTTTCCTGTTAATCCTAGCATGATAAAGAAGATTCAAAGAGAGTGAGATGCCAGCTCCTTTCATTCAGTCAGTAGCTTCAAACATTTCTGGTATATGAAAAACATGTTTTTCAATGGCAAAAATCAATGAATATTGTAAATGCACAAACAGTAATATCTCCACATTGCAAGGTGCAATTCTGAAATTTTTTGCTTTTTCCTGCTAATCCTAGCATGATAAAGAAGATTCAAAGAGAGTGAGATGCCAGCTCCTTTCATTCAGTCAGTAGCTTCAAACATTTCTGGTATATGAAAAACATGTTTTTCAATGGCAAAAATCAATGAATATTGTAAATGCACAAACAGTAATATCTCCATATTGCAAGGTGCAATTCTGAAATTTTTTGCTTTTTCCTGCTAATCCTAGCATGATAAAGAAGATTCAAAGAGAGTGAGATGCCAGCTCCTTTCATTCAGTCAGTAGCTTCAAACATTTCTGGTATATGAAAAACATGTTTTTCAATGGCAAAAATCAATGAATATTGTAAATGCACAAACAGTAATATCTCCACATTGCAAGGTGCAATTCTGAAATTTTTTGCTTTTTCCTGCTAATCCTAGCATGATAAAGAAGATTCAAAGAGAGTGAGATGCCAGCTCCTTTCATTCAGTCAGTAGCTTCAAACATTTCTGGTATATGAAAAACATGTTTTTCAATGGCAAAAATCAATGAATATTGTAAATGCACAAACAGTAATATCTCCACATTGCAAGGTGCAATTCTGAAATTTTTAGCTTTTTCCTGTTAATCCTAGCATGATAAAGAAGATTCAAAGAGAGTGAGATGCCAGCTCCTTTCATTCAGTCAGTAGCTTCAAACATTTCTGGACGTTTTTCAATGGCAAAAATCAATGAATATTGTAAATGCACAAACAGTAATATCTCCACATTGCAAGGTGCAATTCTGAAATTTTTTGCTTTTTCCTGTTAATCCTAGCATGATAAAGAAGATTCAAAGAGAGTGAGATACCAGCTCCTTTCATTCAGTCAGTAGCTTCAAACATTTCTGGTATATGAAAAACATGTTTTTCAATGGCAAAAATCAATGAATATTGTAAATGCACAAACAGTAATATCTCCACATTGCAAGGTGCAATTCTGAAATTTTTTGCTTTTTCCTGCTAATCCTAGCATGATAAAGAAGATTCAAAGAGAGTGAGATGCCAGCTAATTTCATTCAGTCAGTAGCTTCAAACATTTCTGGACGTTTTTCAATGGCAAAAATCAATGAATATTGTAAATGCACAAACAGTAATATCTCCACATTGCAAGGTGCAATTCTGAAATTTTTTGCTTTTTCCTGCTAATCCTAGCATGATAAAGAAGATTCAAAGAGAGTGAGATGCCAGCTCCTTTCATTCAGTCAGTAGCTTCAAACATTTCTTGTATATGAAAAACATGTTTTTCAATGGCAAAAATCAATGAATATTGTAAATGCATAAACAGTAATATCTCCACATTGCAAGGTGCAATTCTGAAATTTTTTGCTTTTTCCTGCTAATCCTAGCATGATAAAGAAGATTCAAAGAGAGTGAGATACCAGCTCCTTTCATTCAGTCAGTAGCTTCAAACATTTCTGGACGTTTTTCAATGGCAAAAATCAATGAATATTGTAAATGCACAAACAGTAATATCTCCACATTGCAAGGCGCAATTCTGAAATTTTTTGCTTTTTCCTGTTAATCCTAGCATGATAAAGAAGATTCAAAGAGAGTGAGATGCCAGCTCCTTTCATTCAAGTCAGTAGCTTCAAACATTTCTGGTATATGAAAAACATGTTTTTCAATGGCAAAAATCAATGAATATTGTAAATGCACAAACAGTAATATCTCCACATTGCAAGGTGCAATTCTGAAATTTTTTGCTTTTTCCTGCTTATCCTAGCATGATAAAGAAGATTCAAAGAGAGTGAGATGCCAGCTCCTTTCATTCAGTCAGTAGCTTCAAACATTTCTGGTATATGAAAAACATGTTTTTCAATGGCAAAAATCAATGAATATTGTAAATGCACAAACAGTAATATCTCCACATTGCAGGGTGCAATTCTGAAATTTTTTTGCTTTTTCCTGCTAATCCTAGCATGATAAAGAAGATTCAAAGAGAGTGAGATGCCAGCTCCTTTCATTCAGTCAGTAGCTTCAAACATTTCTGGACGTTTTTCAATGGCAAAATCAATGAATATTGTAAATGCACAAACAGTAATATCTCCACATTGCAAGGTGCAATTCTGAAATTTTTTGCTTTTTCCTGTTAATCCTAGCATGATAAAGAAGATTCAAAGACAGTGAGATGCCAGCTCCTTTCATTCAGTCAGTAGCTTCAAACATTTCTGGTATATGAAAAACATGTTTTTCAATGGCAAAAATCAATGAATATTGTAAATGCACAAACAGTAATATCTCCACATTGCAAGGTGCAATTCTGAAATTTTTTGCTTTTTCCTGCTAATCCTAGCATGATAAAGAAGATTCAAAGAGAGTGAGATGCCAGCTCCTTTCATTCCGTCAGTAGCTTCAAACATTTCTGGTATATGAAAAACATGTTTTTCAATGGCAAAAATCAATGAATATTGTAAATGCACAAACAGTAATATCTCCACATTGCAAGGTGCAATTCTGAAATTTTTTGCTTTTTCCTGCTAATCCTAGCATGATAAAGAAGATTCAAAGAGAGTGAGATGCCAGCTCCTTTCATTCAGTCAGTAGCTTCAAACATTTCTGGACGTTTTTCAATGGCAAAATCAATGAATATTGTAAATGCACAAACAGTAATATCTCCACATTGCAAGGTGCAATTCTGAAATTTTTTGCTTTTTCCTGCTAATCCTAGCATGATAAAGAAGATTCAAAGAGAGTGAGATGCCAGCTAATTTCATTCAGTCAGTAGCTTCAAACATTTCTGGACGTTTTTCAATGGCAAAAATCAATGAATATTGTAAATGCACAAACAGTAATATCTCCACATTGCAAGGTGCAATTCTGAAATTTTTTGCTTTTTCCTGCTAATCCTAGCATGATAAAGAAGATTCAAAGAGAGTGAGATGCCAGCTCCTTTCATTCAGTCAGTAGCTTCAAACATTTCTTGTATATGAAAAACATGTTTTTCAATGGCAAAAATCAATGAATATTGTAAATGCACAAACAGTAATATCTCCACATTGCAAGGTGCAATTCTGAAATTTTTTGCTTTTTCCTGCTAATCCTAGCATGATAAAGAAGATTCAAAGAGAGTGAGATACCAGCTCCTTTCATTCAGTCAGTAGCTTCAAACATTTCTGGACGTTTTTCAATGGCAAAAATCAATGAATATTGTAAATGCACAAACAGTAATATCTCCACATTGCAAGGTGCAATTCTGAAATTTTTTGCTTTTTCCTGTTAATCCTAGCATGATAAAGAAGATTCAAAGAGAGTGAGATGCCAGCTCCTTTCATTCAAGTCAGTAGCTTCAAACATTTCTGGTATATGAAAAACATGTTTTTCAATGGCAAAAATCAATGAATATTGTAAATGCACAAACAGTAATATCTCCACATTGCAAGGTGCAATTCTGAAATTTTTTGCTTTTTCCTGCTTATCCTAGCATGATAAAGAAGATTCAAAGAGAGTGAGATGCCAGCTCCTTTCATTCAGTCAGTAGCTTCAAACATTTCTGGTATATGAAAAACATGTTTTTCAATGGCAAAAATCAATGAATATTGTAAATGCACAAACAGTAATATCTCCACATTGCAAGGTGCAATTCTGAAATTTTTTTGCTTTTTCCTGCTAATCCTAGCATGATAAAGAAGATTTAAAGAGAGTGAGATGCCAGCTCCTTTCATTCAGTCAGTAGCTTCAAACATTTCTGGACGTTTTTCAATGGCAAAATCAATGAATATTGTAAATGCACAAACAGTAATATCTCCACATTGCAAGGTGCAATTCTGAAATTTTTTGCTTTTTCCTGTTAATCCTAGCATGATAAAGAAGATTCAAAGACAGTGAGATGCCAGCTCCTTTCATTCAGTCAGTAGCTTCAAACATTTCTGGTATATGAAAAACATGTTTTTCAATGGCAAAAATCAATGAATATTGTAAATGCCCAAACAGTAATATCTCCACATTGCAAGGTGCAATTCTGAAATTTTTTGCTTTTTCCTGCTAATCCTAGCATGATAAAGAAGATTCAAAGAGAGTGAGATGCCAGCTCCTTTCATTCCGTCAGTAGCTTCAAACATTTCTGGTATATGAAAAACATGTTTTTCAATGGCAAAAATCAATGAATATTGTAAATGCACAAACAGTAATATCTCCACATTGCAAGGTGCAATTCTGAAATTTTTTGCTTTTTCCTGCTAATCCTAGCATGATAAAGAAGATTCAAAGAGAGTGAGATGCCAGCTCCTTTCATTCAGTCAGTAGCTTCAAACATTTCTGGACGTTTTTCAATGGCAAAAATCAATGAATATTGTAAATGCACAAACAGTAATATCTCCACATTGCAAGGTGCAATTCTGAAATTTTTTGCTTTTTCCTGCTAATCCTAGCATGATAAAGAAGATTCAAAGAGAGTGAGATGCCAGCTCCTTTCATTCAGTCAGTAGCTTCAAACATTTCTTGTATATGAAAAACATGTTTTTCAATGGCAAAAATCAATGAATATTGTAAATGCACAAACAGCAATATCTCCACATTGCAAGGTGCAATTCTGAAATTTTTTGCTTTTTCCTGCTAATCCTAGCATGATAAAGAAGATTCAAAGAGAGTGAGATGCCAGCTCCTTTCATTCAGTCAGTAGCTTCAAACATTTCTGGACGTTTTTCAATGGCAAAAATCAATGAATATTGTAAATGCACAAACAGTAATATCTCCACATTGCAAGGTGCAATTCTGAAATTTTTTGCTTTTTCCTGTTAATCCTAGCATGATAAAGAAGATTCAAAGAGAGTGAGATGCCAGCTCCTTTCATTCAGTCAGTAGCTTCAAACATTTCTGGTATATGAAAAACATGTTTTTCAATGGCAAAAATCAATGAATATTGTAAATGCACAAACAGTAATATCTCCACATTGCAAGGTGCAATTCTGAAATTTTTTGCTTTTTCCTGCTAATCCTAGCATGATAAAGAAGATTCAAAGAGAGTGAGATGCCAGCTCCTTTCATTCAGTCAGTAGCTTCAAACATTTCTGGTATATGAAAAACATGTTTTTCAATGGCAAAAATCAATGAATATTGTAAATGCACAAACAGTAATATCTCCACATTGCAAGGTGCAATTCTGAAATTTTTTGCTTTTTCCTGCTAATCCAAGCATGATAAAGAAGATTCAAAGAGAGTGAGATGCCAGCTCCTTTCATTCAGTCAGTAGCTTCAAACATTTCTGGTATATGAATAACATGATGTTTTTCAATGGCAAAAATCAATGAATATTGTAAATGCACAAACAGTAATTTCTCCGCATTGCAAGGTGGAATTCTGAAATTTTTTGCTTTTTCCTGCTCCTCTTAGCATGATAAAGAAGATTCAAAGAGAGTGAGATGCCAGCTCCTTTCATTCAGTCAGTAGCTTTAAACATTTCTGGTATATGAATAACATGATGTTTTTCAATGGCAAAAATCAATGAATATTGTAAATGCACAAACAGTAATTTCTCCGCATTGCAATGTGCAATTCTGAAATTTTTTGCTTTTTCCTGCTCCTCTTAGCATGATAAAGACGATTCAAAGAGAGTGAGATGCCAGCTCCTTTCATTCAGTCAGTAGCTTCAATCATTTCTGGACGTTTTTCAATGGCAAAAATCAATGAATATTGTAAATGCACAAACAGTAATTTCTCCGCATTGCAAGGTGCAATTCTGAAATTTTTTGCTTTTTCCTGCTCCTCTTAGCATGATAAAGAAAATTCAGTGAGATGCCAGCTGCTTTCATTCAGTCAGTAGCTTCAATCATTTCTGGACGTTTTTCAATGGCAAAAATCAATGAATATTGTAAATGCACAAACAGTAATATCTCCACATTGCAAGGTGCAATTCTGAAATTTTTTGCTTTTTCCTGTTAATCCTAGCATGATAAAGAAGATTCAAAGAGAGTGAGATGCCAGCTCCTTTCATTCAGTCAGTAGCTTCAAACATTTCTGGTATATGAAAAACATGTTTTTCAATGGCAAAAATCAATGAATATTGTAAATGCACAAACAGTAATATCTCCACATTGCAAGGTGCAATTCTGAAATTTTTTGCTTTTTCCTGCTAATCCAAGCATGATAAAGAAGATTCAAAGAGAGTGAGATGCCAGCTCCTTTCATTCAGTCAGCAGCTTCAAACATTTCTGGTATATGAATAACATGATGTTTTTCAATGGCAAAAATCAATGAATATTGTAAATGCACAAACAGTAATTTCTCCGCATTGCAAGGTGCAATTCTGAAATTTTTTGCTTTTTCCTGCTCCTCTTAGCATGATAAAGAAGATTCAAAGAGAGTGAGATGCCAGCTCCTTTCATTCAGTCAGTAGCTTCAAACATTTCTGGTATATGAATAACATGATGTTTTTCAATGGCAAAAATCAATGAATATTGTAAATGCACAAACAGTAATTTCTCCGCATTGCAAGGTGCAATTCTGAAATTTTTTGCTTTTTCCTGCTCCTCTTAGCATGATAAAGACGATTCAAAGAGAGTGAGATGCCAGCTCCTTTCATTCAGTCAGTAGCTTCAATCATTTCTGGACGTTTTTCAATGGCAAAAATCAATGAATATTGTAAATGCACAAACAGTAATTTCTCCGCATTGCAAGGTGCAATTCTGAAATTTTTTGCTTTTTCCTGCTCCTCTTAGCATGATAAAGAAAATTCAGAGTGAGATGCCAGCTGCTTTCATTCAGTCAGTAGCTTCAATCATTTCTGGACGTTTTTCAATGGCAAAAATCAATGAATATTGTAAATGCACAAACAGTAATTTCTCCGCATTGCAAGGTGCAATTCTGAAATTTTTTGCTTTTTCCTGCTCCTCTTAGCATGATAAAGAAGATTCAAAGAGAGTGAGATGCCAGCTCCTTTCATTCAGTCAGTAGCTTCAAACATTTCTGGTATATGAATAACATGATGTTTTTCAATGGCAAAAATCAATGAATATTGTAAATGCACAAACAGTAATTTCTCCGCATTGCAAGGTGCAATTCTGAAATTTTTTGCTTTTTCCTGCTCCTCTTAGCATGATAAAGAAGATTCAAAGAGAGTGAGATGCCAGCTCCTTTCGTTCAGTCAGTAGCTTCAATCATTTCTGGACGTTTTTCAAAGGCAAAAATCATTGAATATTGTAAATGCACAAACAGTAATTTCTCCGCATTGCAAGGTGCAATTCTGAAATTTTTTACTTTTTCCTGCTCCTCTTAGCATGATAAAGAAGATTCAAAGAGAGTGAGATGCCAGCTCCTTTCATTCAGTCAGTAGCTTCAATCATTTCTGGTATATGAATAACATGATGTTTTTCAATGGCAAAAATCAATGAATATTGTAAATGCACAAACAGTAATTTCTCCGCATTGCAAGGTGCAATTCTGAAGTTTTTTGCTTTTTCCTGCTCCTCTTAGCATGATAAAGAAGATTCACAGAGAGTGAGATGCCAGCTCCTTTCATTCAGTCAGTAGCTTCAATCATTTCTGGACGTTTTTCAATGGCAAAAATCATTGAATATTGTAAATGCACAAACAGTAATTTCTCCGCATTGCAAGGTGCAATTCTGAAATTTTTTACTTTTTCCTGCTCCTCTTAGCATGATAAAGAAGATTCAAAGAGAGTGAGATGCCAGCTCCTTTCATTCAGTCAGTAGCTTCAATCATTTCTGGTATATGAATAACATGATGTTTTTCAATGGCAAAAATCAATGAATATTGTAAATGCACAAACAGTAATTTCTCCGCATTGCAAGGTGCAATTCTGAAATTTTTTGCTTTTTCCTGCTCCTCTTAGCATAATAAAGAAGATTCAAAGAAAGTGAGATGCCAGCTCCTTTCATTCAGTCAGTAGCTTCAATCATTTCTGGACGTTTTTCAATGGCAAACATCAATGAATATTGTAAATGCACAAACAGTAATTTCTTCGCATTGCAAGGTGCAATTCTGAAATTTTTTGCTTTTTCCTGCTCCTCTTAGCATGATAAACAAGATTCAAAGAGAGTGAGATGCCAGCTCCTTTCATTCAGTCAGTAGCTTCAATCATTTCTGGACGTTTTTCAATGGCAAAAATCAATGAATATTGTAAATGCACAAACAGTAATTTCTCCGCATTGCAAGGTGCAATTCTGAAATTTTTTACTTTTTCCTGCTCCTCTTAGCATGATAAAGAAGATTCAAAGAGAGTGAGATGCCAGCTCCTTTCATTCAGTCAGTAGCTTCAAACATTTCTGGTATATGAATAACATGATGTTTTTCAATGGCAAAAATCAATGAATATTGTAAATGCACAAACAGTAATTTCTCCGCATTGCAAGGTGCAATTCTGAAATTTTTTGCTTTTTCCTGCTCCTCTTAGCATGATAAAGAAGATTCAAAGAGAGTGAGATGCCAGCTCCTTTCGTTCAGTCAGTAGCTTCAATCATTTCTGGACGTTTTTCAAAGGCAAAAATCATTGAATATTGTAAATGCACAAACAGTAATTTCTCCGCATTGCAAGGTGCAATTCTGAAATTTTTTACTTTTTCCTGCTCCTCTTAGCATGATAAAGAAGATTCAAAGAGAGTGAGATGCCAGCTCCTTTCATTCAGTCAGTAGCTTCAATCATTTCTGGTATATGAATAACATGATGTTTTTCAATGGCAAAAATCAATGAATATTGTAAATGCACAAACAGTAATTTCTCCGCATTGCAAGGTTCAATTCTGAAGTTTTTTGCTTTTTCCTGCTCCTCTTAGCATGATAAAGAAGATTCACAGAGAGTGAGATGCCAGCTCCTTTCATTCAGTCAGTAGCTTCAATCATTTCTGGACGTTTTTCAATGGCAAAAATCATTGAATATTGTAAATGCACAAACAGTAATTTCTCCGCATTGCAAGGTGCAATTCTGAAATTTTTTACTTTTTCCTGCTCCTCTTAGCATGATAAAGAAGATTCAAAGAGAGTGAGATGCCAGCTCCTTTCATTCAGTCAGTAGCTTCAATCATTTCTGGTATATGAATAACATGATGTTTTTCAATGGCAAAAATCAATGAATATTGTAAATGCACAAACAGTAATTTCTCCGCATTGCAAGGTGCAATTCTGAAATTTTTTGCTTTTTCCTGCTCCTCTTAGCATAATAAAGAAGATTCAAAGAAAGTGAGATGCCAGCTCCTTTCATTCAGTCAGTAGCTTCAATCATTTCTGGACGTTTTTCAATGGCAAACATCAATGAATATTGTAAATGCACAAACAGTAATTTCTTCGCATTGCAAGGTGCAATTCTGAAATTTTTTGCTTTTTCCTGCTCCTCTTAGCATGATAAACAAGATTCAAAGAGAGTGAGATGCCAGCTCCTTTCATTCAGTCAGTAGCTTCAATCATTTCTGGACGTTTTTCAATGGCAAAAATCAATGAATATTGTAAATGCACAAACAGTAATTTCTCCGCATTGCAAGGTGCAATTCTGAAATTTTTTAACTTTTTCCTGCTCCTCTTAGCATGATAAAGAAGATTCAAAGAGAGTGAGATGCCAGCTCCTTTCATTCAGTCAGTAGCTTCAAACATTCCTGGTATATGAATAACATAATGTTTTTCAATGGCAAAAATCAATGAATATTGTAAATGCACAAACAGTAATTTCTCCGCATTGCAAGGTGCAATTCTGAAATTTTTTGCTTTTTCCTGCTCCTCTTAGCATGATAAAGAAGATTCAAAGAGAGTGAGATGCCAGCTCCTTTCATTCAGTCAGTAGCTTCAATCATTTCTGGACGTTTTTCAATTGCAAAAATCAATGAATATTGTAAATGCACAAACAGTAATTTCTCCGCATTGCAAGGTGCAATTCTGAAATTTTTTGCTTTTTCCTGCTCCTCTTAGCATGATAAAGAAGATTCAAAGAGAGTGAGATGCCAGCTCCTTTCATTCAGTCAGTAGCTTCAAACATTTCTGGTATATGAATAACATGATGTTTTTCAATGGCAAAAATCAATGAATATTGTAAATGCACAAACAGTAATTTCTCCGCATTGCAAGGTGCAATTCTGAAATTTTTTGCTTTTTCCTGCTCCTCTTAGCATGATAAAGAAGATTCAAAGAGAGTGAGATGCCAGCTCCTTTCATTCAGTCAGTAGCATCAATCATTTCTGGTATATGAATAACATGATGTTTTTCAATGGCAAAAATCAATGAATATTGTAAATGCACAAACAGTAATTTCTCCGCATTGCAAGGTGCAATTCTGAAATTTTTTGCTTTTTCCTGCTCCTCTTAGCATGATAAAGAAGATTCAAAGAGAGTGAGATGCCAGCTCCTTTCGTTCAGTCAGTAGCTTCAATCATTTCTGGACGTTTTTCAAAGGCAAAAATCATTGAATATTGTAAATGCACAAACAGTAATTTCTCCGCATTGCAAGGTGCAATTCTGAAATTTTTTACTTTTTCCTGCTCCTCTTAGCATGATAAAGAAGATTCAAAGAGAGTGAGATGCCAGCTCCTTTCATTCAGTCAGTAGCTTCAATCATTTCTGGTATATGAATAACATGATGTTTTTCAATGGCAAAAATCAATGAATATTGTAAATGCACAAACAGTAATTTCTCCGCATTGCAAGGTGCAAATCTGAAATTTTTTGCTTTTTCCTGCTCCTCTTAGCATGATAAAGAAGATTCAAAGAGAGTGAGATGCCAGCTCCTTTCATTCAGTCAGTAGCTTCAATCATTTCTGGACGTTTTTCAATGGCAAAAATCATTGAATATTGTAAATGCACAAACAGTAATTTCTCCGCATTGCAAGGTGCAATTCTGAAATTTTTTACTTTTTCCTGCTCCTCTTAGCATGATAAAGAAGATTCAAAGAGAGTGAGATGCCAGCTCCTTTCATTCAGTCAGTAGCTTCAATCATTTCTGGTATATGAATAACATGATGTTTTTCAATGGCAAAAATCAATGAATATTGTAAATGCACAAACAGTAATTTCTCCGCATTGCAAGGTGCAATTCTAAAATTTTTTGCTTTTTCCTGCTCCTCTTACCATGATAAAGAAGATTCAAAGAGAGTGAGATGCCAGCTCCTTTCATTCAGTCAGTAGCTTCAATCATTTCTGGACGTTTTTCAATGGCAAAAATCAATGAATATTGTAAATGCACAAACAGTAATTTCTCCGCATTGCAAGGTGCAATTCTGAAATTTTTTGCTTTTTCCTGCTCCTCTTAGCATGATAAAGAAGATTCAAAGAGAGTGAGATGCCAGCTCCTTTCATTCAGTCAGTAGCTTCAATCATTTCTGGACGTTTTTCAATTGCAAAAATCAATGAATATTGTAAATGCACAAACAGTAATTTCTCCGCATTGCAAGGTGCAACTCTGAAATTTTTTGCTTTTTCCTGCTCCTCTTAGCATGATAAAGAAGATTCAAAGAGAGTGAGATGCCAGCTCCTTTCATTCAGTCAGTAGCTTCAATCATTTCTGGTATATGAATAACGTGATGTTTTTCAATGGCAAAAATCAATGAATATTGTAAATGCACAAACAGTAATTTCTCCGCATTGCAAGGTGCAATTCTGAAATTTTTTGCTTTTTCCTGCTCCTCTTAGCATGATAAAGAAGATTCAAAGAGAGTGAGATGCCAGCTCCTTTCATTCAGTCAGTAGCTTCAAACATTTCTGGTATATGAATAACATGATGTTTTTCAATGGCAAAAATCAATGAATATTGTAAATGCACAAACAGTAATTTCTCCGCATTGCAAGGTGCAATTCTGAAATTTTTTGCTTTTTCCTGCTCCTCTTAGCATGATAAAGAAGATTCAAGGAGAGTGAGATGCCAGCTCCTTTCATTCAGTCAGTAGCTTCAAACATTTCTAGTATATGAATAACATGATGTTTTTCAATGGCAAAAATCAATGAATATTGTAAATGCACAAACAGTAATTTCTCCGCATTGCAAGGTGCAATTCTGAAATTTTTTGCTTTATCCTGCTCCTCTTAGCATGATAAAGAAGATTCAAAGAGAGTGAGATGCCAGCTCCTTTCATTCAGTCAGTAGCTTCAATCATTTCTGGACGTTTTTCAATGGCAAAAATCATTGAATATTGTAAATGCACAAACAGTAATTTCTCCGCATTGCAAGGTGCAATTCTGAAATTTTTTACTTTTTCCTGCTCCTCTTAGCATGATAAAGAAGATTCAAAGAGAGTGAGATGCCAGCTCCTTTCATTCAGTCAGTAGCTTCAATCATTTCTGGTATATGAATAACATGATGTTTTTCAATGGCAAAAATCAATGAATATTGTAAATGCACAAACAGTAATTTCTCCGCATTGCAAGGTGCAATTCTGAGATTTTTTGCTTTTTCCTGCTCCTCTTAGCATGATAAAGAAGATTGAAAGAGAGTGAGATGCCAGCTCCTTTCATTCAGTCAGTAGCTTCAATCATTTCTGGACGTTTTTCAATGGCAAAAATCAATGAATATTCTAATTGCACAAACAGTAATTTCTCCGCATTGCAAGGTGCAATTCTGAAATTTTTTGCTTTTTCCTGCTCCTCTTAGCATGATAAACAAGATTCAAAGAGAGTGAGATGCCAGCTCCTTTCATTCAGTCAGTAGCTTCAATCATTTCTGGACGTTTTTCAATGGCAAAAATCAATGAATATTGTAAATGCACAAACAGTAATTTCTCCGCATTGCAAGGTGCAATTCTGAAATTTTTTGCTTTTTCCTGCTCCTCTTAGCATGATAAAGAAGATTCAAAGAGAGTGAGAAGCCAGCTCCTTTCATTCAGTCAGTAGCTTCAATCATTTCTGGACGTTTTTCAATTGCAAAAATCAATGAATATTGTAAATGCACAAACAGTAATTTCTCCGCATTGCAAGGTGCAATTCTGAAATTTTTTGCTTTTTCCTGCTCCTCTTAGCATGATAAAGAAGATTCAAAGAGAGTGAGATGCCAGCTCCTTTCATTCAGTCAGTAGCTTCAATCATTTCTGGTATATGAATAACATGATGTTTTTCAAAGGCAAAAATCAATGAATATTGTAAATGCACAAACAGTAATTTCTCCGCATTGCAAGGTGCAATTCTGAAATTTTTTGCTTTTTCCTGCTCCTCTTAGCATGATAAAGAAGATTCAAAGAGAGTGAGATGCCAGCTCCTTTCATTCAGTCAGTAGCTTCAATCATTTCTGGACGTTTTTCAATGGCAAAAATCAATGAATATTGTAAATGCACAAACAGTAATTTCTCCGCATTGCAAGGTGCAATTCTGAAATTTTTTGCTTTTTCCTGCTCCTCTTAGCATGATAAAGAAGATTCAAAGAGAGTGAGATGCCAGCTCCTTTCATTCAGTCAGTAGCTTCAATCATTTCTGGACGTTTTTCAATGGCAAAAATCAATGAATATTGTAAATGCACAAACAGTAATTTCTCCGCATTGCAAGGTGCAATTCTGAAATTTTTTGCTTTTTCCTGCTCCTCTTAGCATGATAAAAAAGATTCAAAGAGAGTGAGATGCCAGCTCCTTTCATTCAGTCAGTAGCTTCAAACATTTCTGGTATATGAATAACATGATGTTTTTCAATGGCAAAAATCAATGAATATTGTAAATGCACAAACAGTAATTTCTCCGCATTGCAAGGTGCAATTCTGAATTTTTTTGCTTTTTCCTGCTCCTCTTAGCATGATAAAGAATATTCAAAGAGAGTGAGACGCCAGCTCCTTTCGTTCAGTCAGTAGCTTCAATCATTTCTGGACGTTTTTCAATGGCAAAAATCATTGAATATTGTAAATGCACAAACAGTAATTTCTCCGCATTGCAAGGTGCAATTCTGAAATTTTTACTTTTTCCTGCTCCTCTTAGCATGATAAAGAAGATTCAAAGAGAGTGAGATGCCAGCTCCTTTCATTCAGTCAGTAGCTTCAATCATTTCTGGTATATGAATAACATGATGTTTTTCAATGGCAAAAATCAATGAATATTGTAAATGCACAAACAGTAATTTCTCCGCATTGCAAGGTGCAATTCTGAAATTTTTTGCTTTTTCCTGCTCCTCTTAGCATGATAAAGAAGATTCAAAGAGAGTGAGATGCCAGCTCCTTTCATTCAGTCAGTAGCTTCAATCATTTCTGGACGGTTTTCAATGGCAAAAATCAATGAATATTGTAAATGCACAAACAGTAATTTCTCCGCATTGCAAGGTGCAATTCTGAAATTTTTGCTTTTTCCTGCTCCTCTTAGCATGATAAAGAAGATTCAAAGAGAGTGAGGTGCCAGCTCCTTTCATTCAGTCAGTAGCTTCAAACATTTCTGGTATATGAATAACATGTTTTTCAATGGCAAAAATCAATGAATATTGTAAATGCACAAACAGTAATTTCTCCGCATTGCAAGGAGCAATTCTGAAATTTTTTGCTTTTTCCTGCTCCTCTTAGCATGATAAAGAAGATTCAAAGAGAGTGAGATGCCAGCTCCTTTCATTCAGTCAGTAGCTTCAATCATTTCTGGACGTTTTTCAATGGCAAAAATCAATGAATATTGTAAATGCACAAACTGTAATTTCTCCGCATTGCAAGGTGCAATTCTGAAATTTTTTGCTTTTTCCTGCTCCTCTTAGCATGATAAAGAAGATTCAAAGAGAGTGAGATGCCAGCTCTTTTCATTCAGTCAGTAGCTTCAATCATTTCTGGACGTTTTTCAATGGCAAAAATCAATGAATATTGTAAATGCACAAACAGTAATTTCTCCGCATTGCAAGGTGCAATTCTGAAATTTTTTGCTTTTTCCTGCTCCTCTTAGCATGATAAAGAAGATTCAAAGAGAGTGAGATGCCAGCTCCTTTCATTCAATCAGTTGCTTCAAACATTTCTGGTATATGAATAACATGATGTTTTTCAATGGCAAAAATCAATGAATATTGTAAATGCACAAACAGTAATTTCTCCGCATTGCAAGGTGCAATTCTGAAATTTTTTGCTTTTTCCTGCTCCTCTTAGCATGATAAAGAAGATTCAAAGAGAGTGAGATGCCAGCTCCTTTCATTCAGTCAGTAGCTTCAATCATTTCTGGACGTTTTTCAATGGCAAAAATCAATGAATATTGTAAATGCACAAACAGTAATTTCTCCGCATTGCAAGGTGCAATTCAAAAATTTTTTGCTTTTTCCTGCTCCTCTTAGCATGATAAAGAAGATTCAAAGAGAGTGAGATGCCAGCTCCTTTCATTCAGTCAGTAGCTTCAATCATTTCTGGACGTTTTTCAATGGCACAAATCAATGAATATTGTAAATGCACAAACAGTAATTTTTCCGCATTGCAAGGTGCAATTCTGAAATTTTTTGCTTATTCCTGCTCCTCTTAGCATGATAAAGAAGATTCAAAGAGAGTGAGATGCCAGCTCCTTTCATTCAGTCAGTAGCTTCAAACATTTCTGGTATATGAATAACGTTTTTCAATGGCAAAAATCAATGAATATTGTAAATGCACAAACAGTTATTTCCCTTCATTGCAAGGTGCAATTCTGAAATTTTTTGCTTTTTCCTGCTCCTCTTAGCATGATAAAGAAGATTCAAAGAGAGTGAGATGCCAGCTCCTTTCATTCAGTCAGTAGCTTCAATCATTTCTGGACGTTTTTCAATGGCAAAAATCAATGAATAATGTAAATGCACAAACAGTAATTTCTCCGCATTGCAAGGTGCAATTCTGAAATTTTTTGCTTTTTCCTGCTCCTCTTAGCATGATAAAGAAGATTCAAAGAGAGTGAGATGCCAGCTCCTTTCATTCAGTCAGTAGCTTCAATCATTTCTGGACGTTTTTCAATGGCAAAAATCAATGAATATTGTAAATGCACAAACAGTAATTTCTCCGCATTGCAAGGTGCAATTCTGAAATTTTTGCTTTTTCCTGCTCCTCTTAGCATGATAAAGAAGATTCAAAGAGAGTGAGGTGCCAGCTCCTTTCATTCAGTCAGTAGCTTCAAACATTTCTGGTATATGAATAACATGTTTTTCAATGGCAAAAATCAATGAATATTGTAAATGCACAAACAGTAATTTCTCCGCATTGCAAGGAGCAATTCTGAAATTTTTTGCTTTTTCCTGCTCCTGTTAGCATGATAAAGAAGATTCAAAGAGAGTGAGATGCCAGCTCCTTTCATTCAGTCAGTAGCTTCAATCATTTCTGGACGTTTTTCAATGGCAAAAATCAATGAATATTGTAAATGCACAAACTGTAATTTCTCCGCATTGCAAGGTGCAATTCTGAAATTTTTTGCTTTTTCCTGCTCCTCTTAGCATGATAAAGAAGATTCAAAGAGAGTGAGATGCCAGCTCTTTTCATTCAGTCAGTAGCTTCAATCATTTCTGGACGTTTTTCAATGGCAAAAATCAATGAATATTGTAAATGCACAAACAGTAATTTCTCCGCATTGCAAGGTGCAATTCTGAAATTTTTTGCTTTTTCCTGCTCCTCTTAGCATGATAAAGAAGATTCAAAGAGAGTGAGATGCCAGCTCCTTTCATTCAATCAGTAGCTTCAAACATTTCTGGTATATGAATAACATGATGTTTTTCAATGGCAAAAATCAATGAATATTGTAAATGCACAAACAGTAATTTCTCCGCATTGCAAGGTGCAATTCTGAAATTTTTTGCTTTTTCCTGCTCCTCTTAGCATGATAAAGAAGATTCAAAGAGAGTGAGATGCCAGCTCCTTTCATTCAGTCAGTAGCTTCAATCATTTCTGGACGTTTTTCAATGGCAAAAATCAATGAATATTGTAAATGCACAAACTGTAATTTCTCCGCATTGTAAGGTGCAATTCTGAAATTTTTTGCTTTTTCCTGCTCCTCTTAGCATGATAAAGAAGATTCAAAGAGAGTGAGATGCCAGCTCCTTTCATTCAGTCAGTAGCTTCAATCATTTCTGGACGTTTTTCAATGGCAAAAATCAATGAATATTGTAAATGCACAAACAGTAATTTCTCCGCATTGCAAGGTGCAATTCTGAAATTTTTTGCTTTTTCCTGCTCCCCTTAGCATGATAAAGAAGATTCAAAGAGAGTGAGATGCCAGCTCCTTTCATTCAGTCAGTAGCTTCAATCATTTCTGGACGTTTTTCAATGGCAAAAATCAATGAATATTGTAAATGCACAAACAGAAATTTCTCCGCATTGCAAGGTGCAATTCTGAAATTTTTTGCTTTTTCCTGCTCCTCTTAGCATGATAAAGAAGATTCAAAGAGAGTGAGATGCCAGCTCCTTTCATTCAGTCAGTAGCTTCAAACATTTCTGGTATATGAATAACATGATGTTTTTCAATGGCAAAAATCAATGAATATTGTAAATGCACAAACAGTAATTTCTCCGCATTGCAAGGTGCAAGTCTGAAATTTTTTGCTTTTTCCTGCTCCTCTTAGCATGATAAAGAAGATTCAAAGAGAGTGAGATGCCAGCTCCTTTCGTTCAGTCAGTAGCTTCAATCATTTCTGGACGTTTTTCAATGGCAAAAATCATTGAATATTGTAAATGCACAAACAGTAATTTCTCCGCATTGCAAGGTGCAATTCTGAAATTTTTTACATTTTCCTGCTCCTCTTAGCATGATAAAGAAGATTCAAAGAGAGTGAGATGCCAGCTCCTTTCATTCAGTCAGTAGCTTCAATCATTTCTGGTATATGAATAACATGATGTTTTTCAATGGCAAAAATCAATGAATATTGTAAATGCACAAACAGTAATTTCTCCGCATTGCAAGGTGCAATTCTGAAATTTTTTGCTTTTTCCTGCTCCTCTTAGCATGATAAAGAAGATTCAAAGAGAGTGAGATGCCAGCTCCTTTCATTCAGTCAGTAGCTTCAATCATTTCTGGACGTTTTTCAATGGCAAAAATCAATGAATATTGTAAATGCACAAACAGTAATTTCTCCGCATTGCAAGGTGCAATTCTGAAATTTTTTGCTTTTTCCTGCTCCTCTTAGCATGATAAAGAAGATTCAAAGAGAGTGAGGTGCCAGCTCCTTTCATTCAGTCAGTAGCTTCAAACATTTCTGGTATATGAATAACATGTTTTTCAATGGCAAAAATCAATGAATATTGTAAATGCACAAACAGTAATTTCTCCGCATTGCAAGGAGCAATTCTGAAATTTTTTGCTTTTTCCTGCTCCTCTTAGCATGATAAAGAAGATTCAAAGAGAGTGAGATGCCAGCTCCTTTCATTCAGTCAGTAGCTTCAATCATTTCTGGACGTTTTTCAATGGCAAAAATCAATGAATATTGTAAATGCACAAACTGTAATTTCTCCGCATTGCAAGGTGCAATTCTGAAATTTTTTGCTTTTTCCTGCTCCTCTTAGCATGATAAAGAAGATTCAAAGAGAGTGAGATGCCAGCTCCTTTCATTCAGTCAGTAGCTTCAATCATTTCTGGACGTTTTTCAATGGCAAAAATCAATGAATATTGTAAATGCACAAACAGTAATTTCTACGCATTGCAAGGTGCAATTCTGAAACTTTTTGCTTTTTCCTGCTCCCCTTAGCATGATAAAGAAGATTCAAAGAGAGTGAGATGCCAGCTCCTTTCATTCAGTCAGTAGCTTCAATCATTTCTGGACGTTTTTCAATGGCAAAAATCAATGAATATTGTAAATGCACAAACAGAAATTTCTCCGCATTGCAAGGTGCAATTCTGAAATTTTTTGCTTTTTCCTGCTCCTCTTAGCATGATAAAGAAGATTCAAAGAGAGTGAGATGCCAGCTCCTTTCATTCAGTCAGTAGCTTCAAACATTTCTGGTATATGAATAACATGATGTTTTTCAATGGCAAAAATCAATGAATATTGTAAATGCACAAACAGTAATTTCTCCGCATTGCAAGGTGCAAGTCTGAAATTTTTTGCTTTTTCCTGCTCCTCTTAGCATGATAAAGAAGATTCAAAGAGAGTGAGATGCCAGCTCCTTTCGTTCAGTCAGTAGCTTCAATCATTTCTGGACGTTTTTCAATGGCAAAAATCATTGAATATTGTAAATGCACAAACAGTAATTTCTCCGCATTGCAAGGTGCAATTCTGAAATTTTTTACATTTTCCTGCTCCTCTTAGCATGATAAAGAAGATTCAAAGAGAGTGAGATGCCAGCTCCTTTCATTCAGTCAGTAGCTTCAATCATTTCTGGTATATGAATAACATGATGTTTTTCAATGGCAAAAATCAATGAATATTGTAAATGCACAAACAGTAATTTCTCCGCATTGCAAGGTGCAATTCTGAAATTTTTTGCTTTTTCCTGCTCCTCTTAGCATGATAAAGAAGATTCAAAGAGAGTGAGATGCCAGCTCCTTTCATTCAGTCAGTAGCTTCAATCATTTCTGGACGTTTTTCAATGGCAAAAATCAATGAATATTGTAAATGCACAAACAGTAATTTCTCCGCATTGCAAGGTGCAATTCTGAAATTTTTTGCTTTTTCCTGCTCCTCTTAGCATGATAAAGAAGATTCAAAGAGAGTGAGGTGCCAGCTCCTTTCATTCAGTCAGTAGCTTCAAACATTTCTGGTATATGAATAACATGTTTTTCAATGGCAAAAATCAATGAATATTGTAAATGCACAAACAGTAATTTCTCCGCATTGCAAGGAGCAATTCTGAAATTTTTTGCTTTTTCCTGCTCCTCTTAGCATGATAAAGAAGATTCAAAGAGAGTGAGATGCCAGCTCCTTTCATTCAGTCAGTAGCTTCAATCATTTCTGGACGTTTTTCAATGGCAAAAATCAATGAATATTGTAAATGCACAAACTGTAATTTCTCCGCATTGCAAGGTGCAATTCTGAAATTTTTTGCTTTTTCCTGCTCCTCTTAGCATGATAAAGAAGATTCAAAGAGAGTGAGATGCCAGCTCCTTTCATTCAGTCAGTAGCTTCAATCATTTCTGGACGTTTTTCAATGGCAAAAATCAATGAATATTGTAAATGCACAAACAGTAATTTCTCCGCATTGCAAGGTGCAATTCTGAAATTTTTTGCTTTTTCCTGCTCCTCTTAGCATGATAAAGAAGATTCAAAGAGAGTGAGATGCCAGCTCCTTTCATTCAGTCAGTAGCTTCAAACATTTCTGGTATATGAATAACATGATGTTTTTCAATGGCAAAAATTAATGAATATTGTAAATGCACAAACAGTAATTTCTCCGCATTGCAAGGTGCAATTCTGAAATTTTTTGCTTTTTCCAGCTCCTCTTAGCATGATAAAGAAGATTCAAAGAGAGTGAGATGCCAGCTCCTTTCATTCAGTCAGTAGCTTCAATCATTTCTGGACGTTTTTCAATGGCAAAAATCAATGAATATTGTAAATGCACAAACAGTAATTTCTCCGCATTGCAAGGTGCAATTCTGAAATTTTTTGCTTTATCCTGCTCCTCTTAGCATGATAAAGAAGATTCAAAGAGAGTGAGGTGCCAGCTCCTTTCATTCAGTCAGTAGCTTCAAACATTTCTGGTATATGAATAACATGTTTTTCAATGGCAAAAATCAATGAATATTGTAAATGCACAAACAGTAATTTCTCCGCATTGCAAGGTGCAAATCTGAAATTTTTTGCTTTTTCCTGCTCCTCTTAGCATGATAAAGAAAATTCAAAGAGAGTGAGATGCCAGCTCCTTTCATTCAGTCAGTAGCTTCAATCATTTCTGGACGTTTTTCAATGGCAAAAATCAATGAATATTGTAAATGCACAAACAGTAATTTCTCCGCATTGCAAGGTGCAATTCTGAAATTTTTTGCTTTTTCCTGCTCCTCTTAGCATGATAAAGAAGATTCAAAGAGAGTGAGATGCCAGCTCCTTTCATTCAGTCAGTAGCTTCAATCATTTCTGGACGTTTTTCAATGGCAAAAATCAATGAATATTGTAAATGCACAAACTGTAATTTCTCCGCATTGTAAGGTGCAATTCTGAAATTTTTTGCTTTTTCCTGCTCCTCTTAGCATGATAAAGAAGATTCAAAGAGAGTGAGATGCCAGCTCCTTTCATTCAGTCAGTAGCTTCAATCATTTCTGGACGTTTTTCAATGGCAAAAATCAATGAATATTGTAAATGCACAAACTGTAATTTCTCCGCATTGTAAGGTGCAATTCTGAAATTTTTTGCTTTTTCCTGCTCCTCTTAGCATGATAAAGAAGATTCAAAGAGAGTGAGATGCCAGCTCCTTTCATTCAGTCAGTAGCTTCAATCATTTCTGGACGTTTTTCAATGGCAAAAATCAATGAATATTGTAAATGCACAAACAGTAATTTCTCCGCATTGCAAGGTGCAATTCTGAAATTTTTTGCTTTTTCCTGCTCCTCTTAGCATGATAAAGAAGATTCAAAGAGAGTGAGATGCCAGCTCCTTTCATTCAGTCAGTAGCTTCAAACATTTCTGGTATATGAATAACATGATGTTTTTCAATGGCAAAAATCAATGAATATTGTAAATGCACAAACAGTAATTTCTCCGCATTGCAAGGTGCAATTCTGAAATTTTTTGCTTTTTCCTGCTCCTCTTAGCATGATAAAGAAGATTCAAAGAGAGTGAGATGCCAGCTCCTTTCATTCAGTCAGTAGCTTCAAACATTTCTGGTATATGAATAACATGATGTTTTTCAATGGCAAAAATCAATGAATATTGTAAATGCACAAACAGTAATTTCTCCGCATTGCAAGGTGCAAGTCTGAAATTTTTTGCTTTTTCCTGCTCCTCTTAGCATGATAAAGAAGATTCAAAGAGAGTGAGATGCCAGCTCCTTTCGTTCAGTCAGTAGCTTCAATCATTTCTGGACGTTTTTCAATGGCAAAAATCATTGAATATTGTAAATGCACAAACAGTAATTTCTCCGCATTGCAAGGTGCAATTCTGAAATTTTTTACATTTTCCTGCTCCTCTTAGCATGATAAAGAAGATTCAAAGAGAGTGAGATGCCAGCTCCTTTCATTCAGTCAGTAGCTTCAATCATTTCTGGTATATGAATAACATGATGTTTTTCAATGGCAAAAATCAATGAATATTGTAAATGCACAAACAGTAATTTCTCCGCATTGCAAGGTGCAATTCTGAAATTTTTTGCTTTTTCCTGCTCCTCTTAGCATGATAAAGAAGATTCAAAGAGAGTGAGATGCCAGCTCCTTTCATTCAGTCAGTAGCTTCAATCATTTCTGGACGTTTTTCAATGGCAAAAATCAATGAATATTGTAAATGCACAAACAGTAATTTCTCCGCATTGCAAGGTGCAATTCTGAAATTTTTTGCTTTTTCCTGCTCCTCTTAGCATGATAAAGAAGATTCAAAGAGAGTGAGGTGCCAGCTCCTTTCATTCAGTCAGTAGCTTCAAACATTTCTGGTATATGAATAACATGTTTTTCAATGGCAAAAATCAATGAATATTGTAAATGCACAAACAGTAATTTCTCCGCATTGCAAGGAGCAATTCTGAAATTTTTTGCTTTTTCCTGCTCCTCTTAGCATGATAAAGAAGATTCAAAGAGAGTGAGATGCCAGCTCCTTTCATTCAGTCAGTAGCTTCAATCATTTCTGGACGTTTTTCAATGGCAAAAATCAATGAATATTGTAAATGCACAAACTGTAATTTCTCCGCATTGCAAGGTGCAATTCTGAAATTTTTTGCTTTTTCCTGCTCCTCTTAGCATGATAAAGAAGATTCAAAGAGAGTGAGATGCCAGCTCCTTTCATTCAGTCAGTAGCTTCAATCATTTCTGGACGTTTTTCAATGGCAAAAATCAATGAATATTGTAAATGCACAAACAGTAATTTCTCCGCATTGCAAGGTGCAATTCTGAAATTTTTTGCTTTTTCCTGCTCCCCTTAGCATGATAAAGAAGATTCAAAGAGAGTGAGATGCCAGCTCCTTTCATTCAGTCAGTAGCTTCAATCATTTCTGGACGTTTTTCAATGGCAAAAATCAATGAATATTGTAAATGCACAAACAGAAATTTCTCCGCATTGCAAGGTGCAATTCTGAAATTTTTTGCTTTTTCCTGCTCCTCTTAGCATGATAAAGAAGATTCAAAGAGAGTGAGATGCCAGCTCCTTTCATTCAGTCAGTAGCTTCAAACATTTCTGGTATATGAATAACATGATGTTTTTCAATGGCAAAAATCAATGAATATTGTAAATGCACAAACAGTAATTTCTCCGCATTGCAAGGTGCAAGTCTGAAATTTTTTGCTTTTTCCTGCTCCTCTTAGCATGATAAAGAAGATTCAAAGAGAGTGAGATGCCAGCTCCTTTCGTTCAGTCAGTAGCTTCAATCATTTCTGGACGTTTTTCAATGGCAAAAATCATTGAATATTGTAAATGCACAAACAGTAATTTCTCCGCATTGCAAGGTGCAATTCTGAAATTTTTTACATTTTCCTGCTCCTCTTAGCATGATAAAGAAGATTCAAAGAGAGTGAGATGCCAGCTCCTTTCATTCAGTCAGTAGCTTCAATCATTTCTGGTATATGAATAACATGATGTTTTTCAATGGCAAAAATCAATGAATATTGTAAATGCACAAACAGTAATTTCTCCGCATTGCAAGGTGCAATTCTGAAATTTTTTGCTTTTTCCTGCTCCTCTTAGCATGATAAAGAAGATTCAAAGAGAGTGAGATGCCAGCTCCTTTCATTCAGTCAGTAGCTTCAATCATTTCTGGACGTTTTTCAATGGCAAAAATCAATGAATATTGTAAATGCACAAACAGTAATTTCTCCGCATTGCAAGGTGCAATTCTGAAATTTTTTGCTTTTTCCTGCTCCTCTTAGCATGATAAAGAAGATTCAAAGAGAGTGAGGTGCCAGCTCCTTTCATTCAGTCAGTAGCTTCAAACATTTCTGGTATATGAATAACATGTTTTTCAATGGCAAAAATCAATGAATATTGTAAATGCACAAACAGTAATTTCTCCGCATTGCAAGGAGCAATTCTGAAATTTTTTGCTTTTTCCTGCTCCTCTTAGCATGATAAAGAAGATTCAAAGAGAGTGAGATGCCAGCTCCTTTCATTCAGTCAGTAGCTTCAATCATTTCTGGACGTTTTTCAATGGCAAAAATCAATGAATATTGTAAATGCACAAACTGTAATTTCTCCGCATTGCAAGGTGCAATTCTGAAATTTTTTGCTTTTTCCTGCTCCTCTTAGCATGATAAAGAAGATTCAAAGAGAGTGAGATGCCAGCTCCTTTCATTCAGTCAGTAGCTTCAATCATTTCTGGACGTTTTTCAATGGCAAAAATCAATGAATATTGTAAATGCACAAACAGTAATTTCTCCGCATTGCAAGGTGCAATTCTGAAATTTTTTGCTTTTTCCTGCTCCTCTTAGCATGATAAAGAAGATTCAAAGAGAGTGAGATGCCAGCTCCTTTCATTCAGTCAGTAGCTTCAAACATTTCTGGTATATGAATAACATGATGTTTTTCAATGGCAAAAATTAATGAATATTGTAAATGCACAAACAGTAATTTCTCCGCATTGCAAGGTGCAATTCTGAAATTTTTTGCTTTTTCCAGCTCCTCTTAGCATGATAAAGAAGATTCAAAGAGAGTGAGATGCCAGCTCCTTTCATTCAGTCAGTAGCTTCAATCATTTCTGGACGTTTTTCAATGGCAAAAATCAATGAATATTGTAAATGCACAAACAGTAATTTCTCCGCATTGCAAGGTGCAATTCTGAAATTTTTTGCTTTATCCTGCTCCTCTTAGCATGATAAAGAAGATTCAAAGAGAGTGAGGTGCCAGCTCCTTTCATTCAGTCAGTAGCTTCAAACATTTCTGGTATATGAATAACATGTTTTTCAATGGCAAAAATCAATGAATATTGTAAATGCACAAACAGTAATTTCTCCGCATTGCAAGGTGCAAATCTGAAATTTTTTGCTTTTTCCTGCTCCTCTTAGCATGATAAAGAAAATTCAAAGAGAGTGAGATGCCAGCTCCTTTCATTCAGTCAGTAGCTTCAATCATTTCTGGACGTTTTTCAATGGCAAAAATCAATGAATATTGTAAATGCACAAACAGTAATTTCTCCGCATTGCAAGGTGCAATTCTGAAATTTTTTGCTTTTTCCTGCTCCTCTTAGCATGATAAAGAAGATTCAAAGAGAGTGAGATGCCAGCTCCTTTCATTCAGTCAGTAGCTTCAATCATTTCTGGACGTTTTTCAATGGCAAAAATCAATGAATATTGTAAATGCACAAACTGTAATTTCTCCGCATTGTAAGGTGCAATTCTGAAATTTTTTGCTTTTTCCTGCTCCTCTTAGCATGATAAAGAAGATTCAAAGAGAGTGAGATGCCAGCTCCTTTCATTCAGTCAGTAGCTTCAATCATTTCTGGACGTTTTTCAATGGCAAAAATCAATGAATATTGTAAATGCACAAACTGTAATTTCTCCGCATTGTAAGGTGCAATTCTGAAATTTTTTGCTTTTTCCTGCTCCTCTTAGCATGATAAAGAAGATTCAAAGAGAGTGAGATGCCAGCTCCTTTCATTCAGTCAGTAGCTTCAATCATTTCTGGACGTTTTTCAATGGCAAAAATCAATGAATATTGTAAATGCACAAACAGTAATTTCTCCGCATTGCAAGGTGCAATTCTGAAATTTTTTGCTTTTTCCTGCTCCTCTTAGCATGATAAAGAAGATTCAAAGAGAGTGAGATGCCAGCTCCTTTCATTCAGTCAGTAGCTTCAAACATTTCTGGTATATGAATAACATGATGTTTTTCAATGGCAAAAATCAATGAATATTGTAAATGCACAAACAGTAATTTCTCCGCATTGCAAGGTGCAATTCTGAAATTTTTTGCTTTTTCCTGCTCCTCTTAGCATGATAAAGAAGATTCAAAGAGAGTGAGATGCCAGCTCCTTTCATTCAGTCAGTAGCTTCAAACATTTCTGGTATATGAATAACATGATGTTTTTCAATGGCAAAAATCAATGAATATTGTAAATGCACAAACAGTAATTTCTCCGCATTGCAAGGTGCAAGTCTGAAATTTTTTGCTTTTTCCTGCTCCTCTTAGCATGATAAAGAAGATTCAAAGAGAGTGAGATGCCAGCTACTTTCATTCAGTCAGTAGCTTCAATCATTTCTGGACGTTTTTCAATGGTAAAAATCAATGAATATTGTAAATGCACAAACAGTAATTTCTCCGCATTGCAAGGTGCAATTCTGAAATTTTTTGCTTTTTCCCGCTCCTCTTAGCATGATAAAGAAGATTCAAAGAGAGTGAGATGCCAGCTCCTTTCATTCAGTCAGTAGCTTCAATCATTTCTGGACGTTTTTCAATGGCAAAAATCAATGAATATTGTAAATGCACAAACAGTAATTTCTCCGCATTGCAAGGTGCAATTCTGAAATTTTTTGCTTTTTCCTGCTCCTCTTAGCATGATAAAGAAGATTCAAAGAGAGTGAGATGCCAGCTCCTTTCATTCAGTCAGTAGCTTCAATCATTTCTGGTAAATGAATAACATGATGTTTTTCAATGGCAAAAATCAATGAATTTTGTAAATGCACAAACAGTAATTTCTCCGCATTGCAAGGTGCAATTCTGAAATTTTTTGCTTTTTCCTGCTCCTCTTAGCATGATAAAGAAGATTCAAAGTGAGTGAGATGCCAGCTCCTTTCATTCAGTCAGTAGCTTCAATCATTTCTGGACGTTTTTCAATGGCAAAAATCAATGAATATTGTAAATGTACAAACAGTAATTTCTCCGCATTGCAAGGTGCAATTCTGAAATTTTTTGCTTTTTCCTGCTCCTCTTAGCATGATAAAGAAGATTCAAAGAGAGTGAGGTTCCAGCTCCTTTCATTCAGTCAGTAGCTTCAAACATTTCTGGTATATGAATAACATGTTTTTCAATGGCAAAAATCAATGAATATTGTAAATGCACAAAGAGTAATTTCTCCGCATTGCAAGGTGCAATTCTGAAATTTTTTGCTTTTTCCTGCTCCTCTTAACTTGATAAAGAAGATTCAAAGAGAGTGAGATGCCAGCTCCTTTCATTCAGTCAGTAGCTTCAATCATTTCTAGACGTTTTTCAATGGCAAAAATCAATGAATATTGTAAATGCACAAACTGTAATTTCTCCGCATTGTAAGGTGCAATTCTGAAATTTTTTGCTTTTTCCTGCTCCTCTTAGCATGATAAAGAAGATTCAAAGAGAGTGAGATGCCAGCTCCTTTCATTCAGTCAGTAGCTTCAATCATTTCTGGACGTTTTTCAATGGCAAAAATCAATGAATATTGTAAATGCACAAACAGTAATTTCTCCGCATTGCAAGGTGCAATTCTGAAATTTTTTGCTTTTTCCTGCTCCTCTTAGCATGATAAAGAAGATTCAAAGAGAGTGAGATGCCAGCTCCTTTCATTCAGTCAGTAGCTTCAAACATTTCTGGTATATGAATAACATGATGTTTTTCAATGGCAAAAATCAATGAATATTGTAAATGCACAAACAGTAATTTCTCCGCATTGCAAGGTGCAAGTCTGAAATTTTTTGCTTTTTCCTGCTCCTCTTAGCATGATAAAGAAGATTCAAAGAGAGTGAGATGCCAGCTACTTTCATTCAGTCAGTAGCTTCAATCATTTCTGGACGTTTTTCAATGGCAAAAATCAATGAATATTGTAAATGCACAAACAGTAATTTCTTCGCATTGCAAGGTGCAATTCTGAAATGTTTTGCTTTTTCCTGCTCCTCTTAGCATGATAAAGAATATTCAAAGAGAGTGAGATGCCAGCTCCTTTCATTCAGTCAGTAGCTTCAATCATTTCTGGTAAATGAATACCATGATGTTTTTCAATGGCAAAAATCAATGAATTTTGTAAATGCACAAACAGTAATTTCTCCGCATTGCAAGGCGCAATTCTGAAATTTTTTGCTTTTTCCTGCTCCTCTTAGCATGATAAAGAAGATTCAAAGAGAGTGAGATGCCAGCTCCTTTCATTCAGTCAGTAGCTTCAATCATTTCTGGACGTTTTTCAATGGCAAAAATCAATGAATATTGTAAATGCACAAACAGTAATTTCTCCGCATTGCAAGGTGCAATTCTGAAATTTTTTGCTTTTTCCTGCTCCTCTTAGCATGATAAAGAAGATTCAAAGAGAGTGAGATGCCAGCTCCTTTCATTCAGTCAGTAGCTTCAATCATTTCTGGATGTTTTTCAATGGCAAAAGTCAATGAATATTGTAAATGCACACACTGTAATTTCTTCGCATTGCAAGGTGCAATTCTGAAATTTTTTGCTTTTCCTGCTCCTCTTAGCATGATAAAGAAGATTCATAGAGAGTGAGATGCCAGCTCCTTTCATTCAGTCAGTAGCTTCAATCATTTCTGGACGTTTTTCAATGGCAAAAATCAATGAATATTGTAATTGCACAAACAGTAATTTCTCCGCATTGCAAGGTGCAATTCTGAAATTTTTTGCTTTTTCCTGCTCCTCTTAGCATGATAAAGAAGATTCAAAGAGAGTGAGATGCCAGCTCCTTTCATTCAGTCAGTAGCTTCAAACATTTCTGGTATATGAATAACATGATGTTTTTCAATGGCAAAAATCAATGAATATTGTAAATGCACAAACAGTAATTTCTCCGCATTGCAAGGTGCAATTCTGAAATTTTTTGCTTTTTCCTGCTCCTCTTAGCATGATAAAGAAGATTCAAAGAGAGTGAGATGCCAGCTCCTTTCATTCAGTCAGTAGCTTCAATCATTTCTGGACGTTTTTCAATGGCAAAAATCAATGAATATTTTAAATGCACAAACTGTAATTTCTCCGCATTGTAAGG
The DNA here is from genome assembly GCF_046119375.1 of Phyllobates terribilis. Classification (NCBI taxonomy): domain Eukaryota; kingdom Metazoa; phylum Chordata; class Amphibia; order Anura; family Dendrobatidae; genus Phyllobates; species Phyllobates terribilis. The sequence goes on from NW_027364182.1 coordinate 198,922, forward strand.
TGCAATTCTGAAATTTTTTGCTTTTTCCTGCTCCTCTTAGCATGATAAAGAAGATTCAAAGAGAGTGAGATGCCAGCTCCTTTCATTCAGTCAGTAGCTTCAATCATTTCTGGACGTTTTTCAATGGCAAAAATCAATGAATATTGTAAATGCACAAACAGTAATTTCTCCGCATTGCAAGGTGCAATTCTGAAATTTTTTGCTTTTTCCTGCTCCTCTTAGCATGATAAAGAAGATTCAAAGAGAGTGAGATGCCAGCTCCTTTCATTCAGTCAGTAGCTTCAAACATTTCTGGTATATGAATAACATGATGTTTTTCAATGGCAAAAATCAATGAATATTGTAAATGCACAAACAGTAATTTCTCCGCATTGCAAGGTGCAAGTCTGAAATTTTTTGCTTTTTCCTGCTCCTCTTAGCATGATAAAGAAGATTCAAAGAGAGTGAGATGCCAGCTACTTTCATTCAGTCAGTAGCTTCAATCATTTCTGGACGTTTTTCAATGGTAAAAATCAATGAATATTGTAAATGCACAAACAGTAATTTCTCCGCATTGCAAGGTGCAATTCTGAAATTTTTTGCTTTTTCCTGCTCCTCTTAGCATGATAAAGAAGATTCAAAGAGAGTGAGATGCCAGCTCCTTTCATTCAGTCAGTAGCTTCAATCATTTCTGGACGTTTTTCAATGGCAAAAATCAATGAATATTGTAAATGCACAAACAGTAATTTCTCCGCATTGCAAGGTGCAATTCTGAAATTTTTTGCTTTTTCCTGCTCCTCTTAGCATGATAAAGAAGTTTCAAAGAGAGTGAGATGCCAGCTCCTTTCATTCAGTCAGTAGCTTCAATCATTTCTGGTAAATGAATAACATGATGTTTTTCAATGGCAAAAATCAATGAATTTTGTAAATGCACAAACACTAATTTCTCCGCATTGCAAGGCGCAATTCTGAAATTTTTTGCTTTTTCCTGCTCCTCTTAGCATGATAAAGAAGATTCAAAGAGAGTGAGATGCCAGCTCCTTTCATTCAGTCAGTAGCTTCAATCATTTCTGAACGTTTTTCAATGGCAAAAATCAATGAATATTGTAAATGCACAAACAGTAATTTCTCCGCATTGCAAGGTGCAATTCTGAAATTTTTTGCTTTTTCCTGCTCCTCTTAGCATGATAAAGAAGATTCAAAGAGAGTGAGATGCCAGCTCCTTTCATTCAGTCAGTAGCTTCAATCATTTCTGGACGTTTTTCAATGGCAAAAATCAATGAATATTGTAAATGCACAAACAGTAATTTCTCCGCATTGCAAGGTGCAATTCTGAAATTTTTTGCTTTTTCCTGCTCCTCTTAGCATGATAAAGAAGATTCAAAGAGAGTGAGGTGCCAGCTCCTTTCATTCAGTCAGTAGCTTCAAACATTTCTGGTATATGAATAACATGTTTTTCAATGGCAAAAATCAATGAATATTGTAAATGCACAAACAGTAATTTCTCCGCATTGCAAGGAGCAATTCTGAAATTTTTTGCTTTTTCCTGCTCCTCTTAGCATGATAAAGAAGATTCAAAGAGAGTGAGATGCCAGCTCCTTTCATTCAGTCAGTAGCTTCAATCATTTCTGGACGTTTTTCAATGGCAAAAATCAATGAATATTGTAAATGCACAAACAGTAATTTCTCCGCATTGCAAGGTGCAATTCTGAAATTTTTTGCTTTTTCCTGCTCCTCTTAGCATGATAAAGAAGATTCAAAGAGAGTGAGATGCCAGCTCCTTTCATTCAGTCAGTAGCTTCAATCATTTCTGGACGTTTTTCAATGGCAAAAATCAATGAATATTGTAAATGCACAAACTGTAATTTCTCCGCATTGCAAGGTGCAATTCTGAAATTTTTTGCTTTTTCCTGCTCCTCTTAGCATGATAAAGAAGATTCAAAGAGAGTGAGATGCCAGCTCCTTTCATTCAGTCAGTAGCTTCAAACATTTCTGGTATATGAATAACATGATGTTTTTCAATGGCAAAAATCAATGAATATTGTAAATGCACAAACAGTAATTTCTCCGCATTGCAAGGTGCAATTCTGAAATTTTTTGTTTTTTCCTGCTCCTCTTAGCATGATAAAGAAGATTCAAAGAGAGTGAGATGCCAGCTCCTTTCATTCAGTCAGTAGCTTCAAACATTTCTGGTATATGAATAACATGATGTTTTTCAATGGCAAAAATCAATGAATATTGTAAATGCACAAACAGTAATTTCTCCGCATTGCAAGGTGCAATTCTGAAATTTTTTGCTTTTTCCTGCTCCTCTTAGCATGTTAAAGAAGATTCAAAGAGAGTGAGATGCCAGCTCCTTTCGTTCAGTCAGTAGCCTCAATCATTTCTGGACGTTTTTCAATGGTAAAAATCAATGAATATTGTAAATGCACAAACAGTAATTTCTCCGCATTGCAAGGTGCAATTCTGAAATTTTTTGCTTTTTCCTGCTCCTCTTAGCATGATAAAGAAGATTCAAAGAGAGTGAGATGCCAGCTCCTTTCATTCAGTCAGTAGCTTCAATCATTTCTGGACGTTTTTCAATGGCAAAAATCAATGAATATTGTAAATGCACAAACAGTAATTTCTCCGCATTGCAAGGTGCAATTCTGAAATTTTTTGCTTTTACCTGCTCCTCTTAGCATGATAAAGAAGATTCAAAGAGAGTGAGGTTCCAGCTCCTTTCATTCAGTCAGTAGCTTCAAACATTTCTGGTATATGAATAACATGTTTTTCAATGGCAAAAATCAATGAATATTGTAAATGCACAAAGAGTAATTTCTCCGCATTGCAAGGTGCAATTCTGAAATTTTTTGCTTTTTCCTGCTCCTCTTAACTTGATAAAGAAGATTCAAAGAGAGTGAGATGCCAGCTCCTTTCATTCAGTCAGTAGCTTCAATCATTTCTAGACGTTTTTCAATGGCAAAAATCAATGAATATTGTAAATGCACAAACTGTAATTTCTCCGCATTGTAAGGTGCAATTCTGAAATTTTTTGCTTTTTCCTGCTCCTCTTAGCATGATAAAGAAGATTCAAAGAGAGTGAGATGCCAGCTCCTTTCATTCAGTCAGTAGCTTCAATCATTTCTGGACGTTTTTCAATGGCAAAAATCAATGAATATTGTAAATGCACAAACAGTAATTTCTCCGCATTGCAAGGTGCAATTCTGAAATTTTTTGCTTTTTCCTGCTCCTCTTAGCATGATAAAGAAGATTCAAAGAGAGTGAGATGCCAGCTCCTTTCATTCAGTCAGTAGCTTCAAACATTTCTGGTATATGAATAACATGATGTTTTTCAATGGCAAAAATCAATGAATATTGTAAATGCACAAACAGTAATTTCTCCGCATTGCAAGGTGCAAGTCTGAAATTTTTTGCTTTTTCCTGCTCCTCTTAGCATGATAAAGAAGATTCAAAGAGAGTGAGATGCCAGCTACTTTCATTCAGTCAGTAGCTTCAATCATTTCTGGACGTTTTTCAATGGCAAAAATCAATGAATATTGTAAATGCACAAACAGTAATTTCTTCGCATTGCAAGGTGCAATTCTGAAATGTTTTGCTTTTTCCTGCTCCTCTTAGCATGATAAAGAATATTCAAAGAGAGTGAGATGCCAGCTCCTTTCATTCAGTCAGTAGCTTCAATCATTTCTGGTAAATGAATACCATGATGTTTTTCAATGGCAAAAATCAATGAATTTTGTAAATGCACAAACAGTAATTTCTCCGCATTGCAAGGCGCAATTCTGAAATTTTTTGCTTTTTCCTGCTCCTCTTAGCATGATAAAGAAGATTCAAAGAGAGTGAGATGCCAGCTCCTTTCATTCAGTCAGTAGCTTCAATCATTTCTGGACGTTTTTCAATGGCAAAAATCAATGAATATTGTAAATGCACAAACAGTAATTTCTCCGCATTGCAAGGTGCAATTCTGAAATTTTTTGCTTTTTCCTGCTCCTCTTAGCATGATAAAGAAGATTCAAAGAGAGTGAGATGCCAGCTCCTTTCATTCAGTCAGTAGCTTCAATCATTTCTGGATGTTTTTCAATGGCAAAAGTCAATGAATATTGTAAATGCACAAACTGTAATTTCTTCGCATTGCAAGGTGCAATTCTGAAATTTTTTGCTTTTCCTGCTCCTCTTAGCATGATAAAGAAGATTCATAGAGAGTGAGATGCCAGCTCCTTTCATTCAGTCAGTAGCTTCAATCATTTCTGGACGTTTTTCAATGGCAAAAATCAATGAATATTGTAATTGCACAAACAGTAATTTCTCCGCATTGCAAGGTGCAATTCTGAAATTTTTTGCTTTTTCCTGCTCCTCTTAGCATGATAAAGAAGATTCAAAGAGAGTGAGATGCCAGCTCCTTTCATTCAGTCAGTAGCTTCAAACATTTCTGGTATATGAATAACATGATGTTTTTCAATGGCAAAAATCAATGAATATTGTAAATGCACAAACAGTAATTTCTCCGCATTGCAAGGTGCAATTCTGAAATTTTTTGCTTTTTCCTGCTCCTCTTAGCATGATAAAGAAGATTCAAAGAGAGTGAGATGCCAGCTCCTTTCATTCAGTCAGTAGCTTCAATCATTTCTGGACGTTTTTCAATGGCAAAAATCAATGAATATTGTAAATGCACAAACTGTAATTTCTCCGCATTGTAAGGTGCAATTCTGAAATTTTTTGCTTTTTCCTGCTCCTCTTAGCATGATAAAGAAGATTCAAAGAGAGTGAGATGCCAGCTCCTTTCATTCAGTCAGTAGCTTCAATCATTTCTGGACGTTTTTCAATGGCAAAAATCAATGAATATTGTAAATGCACAAACAGTAATTTCTCCGCATTGCAAGGTGCAATTCTGAAATTTTTTGCTTTTTCCTGCTCCTCTTAGCATGATAAAGAAGATTCAAAGAGAGTGAGATGCCAGCTCCTTTCATTCAGTCAGTAGCTTCAAACATTTCTGGTATATGAATAACATGATGTTTTTCAATGGCAAAAATCAATGAATATTGTAAATGCACAAACAGTAATTTCTCCGCATTGCAAGGTGCAAGTCTGAAATTTTTTGCTTTTTCCTGCTCCTCTTAGCATGATAAAGAAGATTCAAAGAGAGTGAGATGCCAGCTACTTTCATTCAGTCAGTAGCTTCAATCATTTCTGGACGTTTTTCAATGGTAAAAATCAATGAATATTGTAAATGCACAAACAGTAATTTCTCCGCATTGCAAGGTGCAATTCTGAAATTTTTTGCTTTTTCCTGCTCCTCTTAGCATGATAAAGAAGATTCAAAGAGAGTGAGATGCCAGCTCCTTTCATTCAGTCAGTAGCTTCAATCATTTCTGGACGTTTTTCAATGGCAAAAATCAATGAATATTGTAAATGCACAAACAGTAATTTCTCCGCATTGCAAGGTGCAATTCTGAAATTTTTTGCTTTTTCCTGCTCCTCTTAGCATGATAAAGAAGTTTCAAAGAGAGTGAGATGCCAGCTCCTTTCATTCAGTCAGTAGCTTCAATCATTTCTGGTAAATGAATAACATGATGTTTTTCAATGGCAAAAATCAATGAATTTTGTAAATGCACAAACACTAATTTCTCCGCATTGCAAGGCGCAATTCTGAAATTTTTTGCTTTTTCCTGCTCCTCTTAGCATGATAAAGAAGATTCAAAGAGAGTGAGATGCCAGCTCCTTTCATTCAGTCAGTAGCTTCAATCATTTCTGAACGTTTTTCAATGGCAAAAATCAATGAATATTGTAAATGCACAAACAGTAATTTCTCCGCATTGCAAGGTGCAATTCTGAAATTTTTTGCTTTTTCCTGCTCCTCTTAGCATGATAAAGAAGATTCAAAGAGAGTGAGATGCCAGCTCCTTTCATTCAGTCAGCAGCTTCAATCATTTCTGGACGTTTTTCAATGGCAAAAATCAATGAATATTGTAAATGCACAAACAGTAATTTCTCCGCATTGCAAGGTGCAATTCTGAAATTTTTTGCTTTTTCCTGCTCCTCTTAGCATGATAAAGAAGATTCAAAGAGAGTGAGGTGCCAGCTCCTTTCATTCAGTCAGTAGCTTCAAACATTTCTGGTATATGAATAACATGTTTTTCAATGGCAAAAATCAATGAATATTGTAAATGCACAAACAGTAATTTCTCCGCATTGCAAGGAGCAATTCTGAAATTTTTTGCTTTTTCCTGCTCCTCTTAGCATGATAAAGAAGATTCAAAGAGAGTGAGATGCCAGCTCCTTTCATTCAGTCAGTAGCTTCAATCATTTCTGGACGTTTTTCAATGGCAAAAATCAATGAATATTGTAAATGCACAAACAGTAATTTCTCCGCATTGCAAGGTGCAATTCTGAAATTTTTTGCTTTTTCCTGCTCCTCTTAGCATGATAAAGAAGATTCAAAGAGAGTGAGATGCCAGCTCCTTTCATTCAGTCAGTAGCTTCAATCATTTCTGGACGTTTTTCAATGGCAAAAATCAATGAATATTGTAAATGCACAAACTGTAATTTCTCCGCATTGCAAGGTGCAATTCTGAAATTTTTTGCTTTTTCCTGCTCCTCTTAGCATGATAAAGAAGATTCAAAGAGAGTGAGATGCCAGCTCCTTTCATTCAGTCAGTAGCTTCAAACATTTCTGGTATATGAATAACATGATGTTTTTCAATGGCAAAAATCAATGAATATTGTAAATGCACAAACAGTAATTTCTCCGCATTGCAAGGTGCAATTCTGAAATTTTTTGTTTTTTCCTGCTCCTCTTAGCATGATAAAGAAGATTCAAAGAGAGTGAGATGCCAGCTCCTTTCATTCAGTCAGTAGCTTCAAACATTTCTGGTATATGAATAACATGATGTTTTTCAATGGCAAAAATCAATGAATATTGTAAATGCACAAACAGTAATTTCTCCGCATTGCAAGGTGCAATTCTGAAATTTTTTGCTTTTTCCTGCTCCTCTTAGCATGTTAAAGAAGATTCAAAGAGAGTGAGATGCCAGCTCCTTTCGTTCAGTCAGTAGCCTCAATCATTTCTGGACGTTTTTCAATGGTAAAAATCAATGAATATTGTAAATGCACAAACAGTAATTTCTCCGCATTGCAAGGTGCAATTCTGAAATTTTTTGCTTTTTCCTGCTCCTCTTAGCATGATAAAGAAGATTCAAAGAGAGTGAGATGCCAGCTCCTTTCATTCAGTCAGTAGCTTCAATCATTTCTGGACGTTTTTCAATGGCAAAAATCAATGAATATTGTAAATGCACAAACAGTAATTTCTCCGCATTGCAAGGTGCAATTCTGAAATTTTTTGCTTTTACCTGCTCCTCTTAGCATGATAAAGAAGATTCAAAGAGAGTGAGATGCCAGCTCCTTTCATTCAGTCAGTAGCTTCAATCATTTCTGGACGTTTTTCAATGGCAAAAATCAATGAATATTGTAAATGCACAAACAGTAATTTCTCCGCATTGCAAGTTGCAATTCTGAAATTTTTTGCTTTTTCCTGCTCCACTTAGCATGATAAAGAAGATTCAAAGAGAGTGAGATGCCAGCTCCTTTCATTCAGTCAGTAGCTTCAAACATTTCTGGTATATGAATAACATGATGTTTTTCAATGGCAAAAATCAATGAATATTGTAAATGCACAAACAGTAATTTCTCCGCATTGCAAGGTGCAATTCTGAAATTTTTTGCTTTTTCCTGCTCCTCTTAGCATGATAAAGAAGATTCAAAGAGAGTGAGATGCCAGCTCCTTTCGTTCAGTCAGTAGCTTCAATCATTTCTGGACGTTTTTCAATGGCAAAAATCATTGAATATTATAAATGCACAAACAGTAATTTCTCCGCATTGCATAGTGCAATTCTGAAATTTTTTACTTTTTCCTGCTCCTCTTAGCATGATAAAGAAGATTCAAAGAGAGTGAGATGCCAGCTCCTTTCATTCAGTCAGTAGCTTCAATCATTTCTGGTATATGAATAACATGATGTTTTTCAATGGCAAAAATCAATGAATATTGTAAATGCACAAACAGTAATTTCTCCGCATTGCAAGGTGCAATTCTGAAATTTTTTGCCTTTTCCTGCTCCTCTTAGCATGATAAAGAAGATTCAAAGAGAGTGAGATGCCAGCTCCTTTCATTCAGTCAGTAGCTTCAATAATTTCTGGACGTTTTTCAATGGCAAAAATCAATGAATATTGTAAATGCACAAACAGTAATTTCTCCGCATTGCAAGGTGCAATTCTGAAATTTTTTGCTTTTTCCTGCTCCTCTTAGCATGATAAACATGATTCAAAGAGAGTGAGATGCCAGCTCCTTTCATTCAGTCAGTAGCTTCAATCATTTCTGGACGTTTTTCAATGGCAAAAATCAATGAATATTGTAAATGCACAAACAGTAATTTCTCCGCATTGCAAGGTGCAATTATGAAATTTTTTGCTTTTTCCTGCTCCTCTTAGCATGATAAAGAAGATTCAAAGAGAGTGAGATGCCAGCTCCTTTCATTCAGTCAGTAGCTTCAAACATTTCTGGTATATGAATAACATGATGTTTTTCAATGGCAAAAATCAATGAATATTGTAAATGCACAAACAGTAATTTCTCCGCATTGCAAGGTGCAATTCTGAAATTTTTTGCTTTTTCCTGCTCCTCTTAGCATGATAAAGAAGATTCAAAGAGAGTGAGATGCCAGCTCCTTTCATTCAGTCAGTAGCTTCAATCATTTCTGAACGTTTTTCAATGGCAAAAATCAATGAATATTGTAAATGCACAAACAGTAATTTCTCCGCATTGCAAGGTGCAATTCTGAAATTTTTTGCTTTTTCCTGCTCCTCTTAGCATGATAAAGAAGATTCAAAGAGAGTGAGATGCCAGCTCCTTTCATTCAGTCAGTAGCTTCAATCATTTCTGGACGTTTTTCAATGGCAAAAATCAATGAATATTGTAAATGCACAAACAGTAATTTCTCCGCATTGCAAGGTGCAATTCTGAAATTTTTTGCTTTTTCCTGCTCCTCTTAGCATGATAAAGAAGATTCAAAGAGAGTGAGGTGCCAGCTCCTTTCATTCAGTCAGTAGCTTCAAACATTTCTGGTATATGAATAACATGTTTTTCAATGGCAAAAATCAATGAATATTGTAAATGCACAAACAGTAATTTCTCCGCATTGCAAGGAGCAATTCTGAAATTTTTTGCTTTTTCCTGCTCCTCTTAGCATGATAAAGAAGATTCAAAGAGAGTGAGATGCCAGCTCCTTTCATTCAGTCAGTAGCTTCAATCATTTCTGGACGTTTTTCAATGGCAAAAATCAATGAATATTGTAAATGCACAAACAGTAATTTCTCCGCATTGCAAGGTGCAATTCTGAAATTTTTTGCTTTTTCCTGCTCCTCTTAGCATGATAAAGAAGATTCAAAGAGAGTGAGATGCCAGCTCCTTTCATTCAGTCAGTAGCTTCAATCATTTCTGGACGTTTTTCAATGGCAAAAATCAATGAATATTGTAAATGCACAAACTGTAATTTCTCCGCATTGCAAGGTGCAATTCTGAAATTTTTTGCTTTTTCCTGCTCCTCTTAGCATGATAAAGAAGATTCAAAGAGAGTGAGATGCCAGCTCCTTTCATTCAGTCAGTAGCTTCAAACATTTCTGGTATATGAATAACATGATGTTTTTCAATGGCAAAAATCAATGAATATTGTAAATGCACAAACAGTAATTTCTCCGCATTGCAAGGTGCAATTCTGAAATTTTTTGTTTTTTCCTGCTCCTCTTAGCATGATAAAGAAGATTCAAAGAGAGTGAGATGCCAGCTCCTTTCATTCAGTCAGTAGCTTCAAACATTTCTGGTATATGAATAACATGATGTTTTTCAATGGCAAAAATCAATGAATATTGTAAATGCACAAACAGTAATTTCTCCGCATTGCAAGGTGCAATTCTGAAATTTTTTGCTTTTTCCTGCTCCTCTTAGCATGTTAAAGAAGATTCAAAGAGAGTGAGATGCCAGCTCCTTTCGTTCAGTCAGTAGCCTCAATCATTTCTGGACGTTTTTCAATGGTAAAAATCAATGAATATTGTAAATGCACAAACAGTAATTTCTCCGCATTGCAAGGTGCAATTCTGAAATTTTTTGCTTTTTCCTGCTCCTCTTAGCATGATAAAGAAGATTCAAAGAGAGTGAGATGCCAGCTCCTTTCATTCAGTCAGTAGCTTCAAACATTTCTGGTATATGAATAACATGATGTTTTTCAATGGCAAAAATCAATGAATATTGTAAATGCACAAACAGTAATTTCTCCGCATTGCAAGGTGCAATTCTGAAATTTTTTGCTTTTTCCTGCTCCTCTTAGCATGATAAAGAAGATTCAAAGAGAGTGAGATGCCAGCTCCTTTCATTCAGTCAGTAGCTTCAATCATTTCTGGTATATGAATAACATGATGTTTTTCAATGGCAAAAATCAATGAATATTGTAAATGCACAAACAGTAATTTCTCCGCATTGCAAGGTGCAATTCTGAAATTTTTTGCTTTTTCCTGCTCCTCTTAGCATGATAAAGAAGATTCAAAGAGAGTGAGATGCCAGCTCCTTTCATTCAGTCAGTAGCTTCAATAATTTCTGGACGTTTTTCAATGGCAAAAATCAATGAATATTGTAAGTGCACAAACAGTAATTTCTCCGCATTGCAAGGTGCAATTCTGAAATTTTTTGCTTTTTCCTGCTCCTCTTAGCATGATAAACATGATTCAAAGAGAGTGAGATGCCAGCTCCTTTCATTCAGTCAGTAGCTTCAATCATTTCTGGACGTTTTTCAATGGCAAAAATCAATGAATATTGTAAATGCACAAACAGTAATTTCTCCGCATTGCAAGGTGCAATTCTGAAATTTTTTGCTTTTACCTGCTCCTCTTAGCATGATAAAGAAGATTCAAAGAGAGTGAGATGCCAGCTCCTTTCATTCAGTCAGTAGCTTCAATCATTTCTGGACGTTTTTCAATGGCAAAAATCAATGAATATTGTAAATGCACAAACAGTAATTTCTCCGCATTGCAAGTTGCAATTCTGAAATTTTTTGCTTTTTCCTGCTCCACTTAGCATGATAAAGAAGATTCAAAGAGAGTGAGATGCCAGCTCCTTTCATTCAGTCAGTAGCTTCAAACATTTCTGGTATATGAATAACATGATGTTTTTCAATGGCAAAAATCAATGAATATTGTAAATGCACAAACAGTAATTTCTCCGCATTGCAAGGTGCAATTCTGAAATTTTTTGCTTTTTCCTGCTCCTCTTAGCATGATAAAGAAGATTCAAAGAGAGTGAGATGCCAGCTCCTTTCGTTCAGTCAGTAGCTTCAATCATTTCTGGACGTTTTTCAATGGCAAAAATCATTGAATATTATAAATGCACAAACAGTAATTTCTCCGCATTGCATAGTGCAATTCTGAAATTTTTTACTTTTTCCTGCTCCTCTTAGCATGATAAAGAAGATTCAAAGAGAGTGAGATGCCAGCTCCTTTCATTCAGTCAGTAGCTTCAATCATTTCTGGTATATGAATAACATGATGTTTTTCAATGGCAAAAATCAATGAATATTGTAAATGCACAAACAGTAATTTCTCCGCATTGCAAGGTGCAATTCTGAAATTTTTTGCTTTTTCCTGCTCCTCTTAGCATGATAAAGAAGATTCAAAGAGAGTGAGATGCCAGCTCCTTTCATTCAGTCAGTAGCTTCAATAATTTCTGGACGTTTTTCAATGGCAAAAATCAATGAATATTGTAAATGCACAAACAGTAATTTCTCCGCATTGCAAGGTGCAATTCTGAAATTTTTTGCTTTTTCCTGCTCCTCTTAGCATGATAAACATGATTCAAAGAGAGTGAGATGCCAGCTCCTTTCATTCAGTCAGTAGCTTCAATCATTTCTGGACGTTTTTCAATGGCAAAAATCAATGAATATTGTAAATGCACAAACAGTAATTTCTCCGCATTGCAAGGTGCAATTATGAAATTTTTTGCTTTTTCCTGCTCCTCTTAGCATGATAAAGAAGATTCAAAGAGAGTGAGATGCCAGCTCCTTTCATTCAGTCAGTAGCTTCAAACATTTCTGGTATATGAATAACATGATGTTTTTCAATGGCAAAAATCAATGAATATTGTAAATGCACAAACAGTAATTTCTCCGCATTGCAAGGTGCAATTCTGAAATTTTTTGCTTTTTCCTGCTCCTCTTAGCATGATAAAGAAGATTCAAAGAGAGTGAGATGCCAGCTCCTTTCATTCAGTCAGTAGCTTCAATCATTTCTGGATGTTTTTCAATGGCAAAAATCAATGAATATTGTAAATGCACAAACAGTAATTTCTCCGCATTGCAAGGTGCAATTCTGAAATTTTTTGCTTTTTCCTGCTCCTCTTAGCATGATAAACAAGATTCAAAGAGAGTGAGATGCCAGCTCCTTTCATTCAGTCAGTAGCTTCAATCATTTCTGGACGTTTTTCAATGGCAAAAATCAATGAATATTGTAAATGCACAAACAGTAATTTCTCCGCATTGCAAGGTGCAATTCTGAAATTTTTTGCTTTTTCCTGCTCCTCTTAGCATGATAAAGAAGATTCAAAGAGAGTGAGATGCCAGCTCCTTTCATTCAGTCAGTAGCTTCAAACATTTCTGGTATATGAATAACATGATGTTTTTCAATGGCAAAAATCAATGAATATTGTAAATGCACAAACAGTAATTTCTCCGCATTGCAAGGTGCAATTCTGAAATTTTTTGCTTTTTCCTGCTCCTCTTAGCATGATAAAGAAGATTCAAAGAGAGTGAGATGCCAGCTCCTTTCATTCAGTCAGTAGCTTCAATCATTTCTGGATGTTTTTCAATGGCAAAAATCAATGAATATTGTAAATGCACAAACAGTAATTTCTCCGCATTGCAAGGTGCAATTCTGAAATTTTTTGCTTTTTCCTGCTCCTCTTAGCATGATAAACAAGATTCAAAGAGAGTGAGATGCCAGCTCCTTTCATTCAGTCAGTAGCTTCAATCATTTCTGGACGTTTTTCAATGGCAAAAATCAATGAATATTGTAAATGCACAAACAGTAATTTCTCCGCATTGCAAGGTGCAATTCTGAAATTTTTTGCTTTTTCCTGCTCCTCTTAGCATGATAAAGAAGATTCAAAGAGAGTGAGATGCCAGCTCCTTTCATTCAGTCAGTAGCTTCAAACATTTCTGGTATATGAATAACATGATGTTTTTCAATGGCAAAAATCAATGAATATTGTAAATGCACAAACAGTAATTTCTCCGCATTGCAAGGTGCAAGTCTGAAATTTTTTGCTTTTTCCTGCTCCTCTTAGCATGATAAAGAAGATTCAAAGAGAGTGAGATGCCAGCTACTTTCATTCAGTCAGTAGCTTCAATCATTTCTGGACGTTTTTCAATGGTAAAAATCAATGAATATTGTAAATGCACAAACAGTAATTTCTCCACATTGCAAGGTGCAATTCTGAAATTTTTTGCTTTTTCCTGCTCCTCTTAGCATGATAAAGAAGATTCAAAGAGAGTGAGATGCCAGCTCCTTTCATTCAGTCAGTAGCTTCAAACATTTCTGGTATATGAATAACATGATGTTTTTCAATGGCAAAAATCAATGAATATTGTAAATGCACAAACAGTAATTTCTCCGCATTGCAAGGTGCAATTCTGAAATTTTTTGCTTTTTCCTGCTCCTCTTAGCATGATAAAGAAGATTCAAAGAGAGTGAGATGCCAGCTCCTTTCATTCAGTCAGTAGCTTCAAACATTTCTGGTATATGAATAACATGATGTTTTTCAATGGCAAAAATCAATGAATATTGTAAATTCACAAACAGTAATTTCTCCGCATTGCAAGGTGCAATTCTGAAATTTTTTGCTTTTTCCTGCTCCTCTTAGCATGATAAAGAAGATTCAAAGAGAGTGAGATGCCAGCTCCTTTCATTCAGTCAGTAGCTTCAATCATTTCTGGATGTTTTTCAATGGCAAAAATCAATGAATATTATAAATGCACAAACTGTAATTTCTCCGCATTGCAAGGTGCAATTCTGAAATTTTTTGCTTTTTCCTGCTCCTCTTAGCATGATAAAGAAGATTCAAAGAGAGTGAGATGCCAGCTCCTTTCATTCAGTCAGTAGCTTCAATCATTTCTGGACGTTTTTCAATGGCAAAAATCAATGAATATTGTAAATGCACAAACAGTAATTTCTCCGCATTGCAAGGTGCAATTCTGAAATTTTTTGCTTTTTCCTGCTCCTCTTAGCATGATAAAGAAGATTCAAAGAGAGTGAGATGCCAGCTCCTTTCATTCAGTCAGTACCTTCAATCATTTCTGGACGTTTTTCAATGGCAAAAATCAATGAAAATTGTAAATGCACAAACAGTAATTTCTCCGCATTGCAAGGTGCGATTCTGAAATTTTTTGCTTTTTCCTGCTCCTCTTAGCATGATAAAGAAGATTCAAAGAGAGTGAGATGCCAGCTCCTTTCATTCAGTCAGTAGCTTCAAACATTTCTGGTATATGAATAACATGATGTTTTTCAATGGCAAAAATCAATGAATATTGTAAATGCACAAACAGTAATTTCTCCGCATTGCAAGGTGCAAGTCTGAAATTTTTTGCTTTTTCCTGCTCCTCTTAGCATGATAAAGAAGATTCAAAGAGAGTGAGATGCCAGCTACTTTCATTCAGTCAGTAGCTTCAATCATTTCTGGACCTTTTTCAATGGTAAAAATCAATGAATATTGTAAATGCACAAACAGTAATTTCTCCACATTGCAAGGTGCAATTCTGAAATTTTTTGCTTTTTCCTGCTCCTCTTAGCATGATAAAGAAGATTCAAAGAGAGTGAGATGCCAGCTCCTTTCATTCAGTCAGTAGCTTCAAACATTTCTGGTATATGAATAACATGATGTTTTTCAATGGCAAAAATCAATGAATATTGTAAATGCACAAACAGTAATTTCTCCGCATTGCAAGGTGCAATTCTGAAATTTTTTGCTTTTTCCTGCTCCTCTTAGCATGATAAAGAAGATTCAAAGAGAGTGAGATGCCAGCTCCTTTCATTCAGTCAGTAGCTTCAAACATTTCTGGTATATGAATAACATGATGTTTTTCAATGGCAAAAATCAATGAATATTGTAAATGCACAAACAGTAATTTCTCCGCATTGCAAGGTGCAATTCTGAAATTTTTTGCTTTTTCCTGCTCCTCTTAGCATGATAAAGAAGATTCAAAGAGAGTGAGATGCCAGCTCCGTTCATTCAGTCAGTAGCTTCAATCATTTCTGGATGTTTTTCAATGGCAAAAATCAATGAATATTGTAAATGCACAAACAGTAATTTCTCCGCATTGCAAGGTGCAATTCTGAAATTTTTTGCTTTTTCCTGCTCCTCTTAGCATGATAAAGAAGATTCAAAGAGAGTGAGATGTCAGCTCCTTTCATTCAGTCAGTAGCTTCAAACATTTCTGGTATATGAATAACATGATGTTTTTCAATGGCAAAAATCAATGAATTTTGTAAATGCACAAACAGTAATTTCTCCGCATTGCAAGGTGCAATTCTGAAATTTTTTGCTTTTTCCTGCTCCTCTTAGCATGATAAAGAAGATTCAAAGAGAGTGAGATGCCAGCTCCTTTCATTCAGTCAGTAGCTTCAATCATTTCTGGATGTTTTTCAATGGCAAAAATCAATGAATATTGTAAATGCACAAACAGTAATTTCTCCGCATTGCAAGGTGCAATTCTGAAATTTTTTGCTTTTTCCTGCTCCTCTTAGCATGATAAAGAAGATTCAAAGAGAGTGAGATGTCAGCTCCTTTCATTCAGTCAGTAGCTTCAAACATTTCTGGTATATGAATAACATGATGTTTTTCAATGGCAAAAATCAATGAATTTTGTAAATGCACAAACAGTAATTTCTCCGCATTGCAAGGTGCAATTCTGAAATTTTTTGCTTTTTCCTGCTCCTCTTAGCATGATAAAGAAGATTCAAAGAGAGTGAGATGCCAGCTCCTTTCATTCAGTCAGTAGCTTCAATCATTTCTGGATGTTTTTCAATGGCAAAAATCAATGAATATTGTAAATGCACAAACAGTAATTTCTCCGCATTGCAAGGTGCAATTCTGAAATTTTTTGCTTTTTCCTGCTCCTCTTAGCATGATAAAGAAGATTCAAAGAGAGTGAGATGCCAGCTCCTTTCATTCAGTCAGTAGCTTCAATCATTTCTGGACGTTTTTCAATGGCAAAAATCAATGAATATTGTAAATGCACAAACAGTAATTTCTCCGCATTGCAAGGTGCAATTCTGAAATTTTTTGCTTTTTCCTGCTCCTCTTAGCATGATAAAGAAGATTCAAAGAGAGTGAGATGCCAGCTCCTTTCATTCAGTCAGTAGCTTCAAACATTTCTGGTATATGAATAACATGATGTTTTTCAATGGCAAAAATCATTGAATATTGTAAATGCACAAACAGTAATTTCTCCGCATTGCAAGGTGCAAGTCTGAAATTTTTTGCTTTTTCCTGCTCCTCTTAGCATGATAAAGAAGATTCAAAGAGAGTGAGATGCCAGCTACTTTCATTCAGTCAGTAGCTTCAATCATTTCTGGACGTTTTTCAATGGTAAAAATCAATGAATATTGTAAATGCACAAACAGTAATTTCTCCACATTGCAAGGTGCAATTCTGAAATTTTTTGCTTTTTCCTGCTCCTCTTAGCATGATAAAGAAGATTCAAAGAGAGTGAGATGCCAGCTCCTTTCATTCAGTCAGTAGCTTCAAACATTTCTGGTATATGAATAACATGATGTTTTTCAATGGCAAAAATCAATGAATATTGTAAATGCACAAACAGTAATTTCTCCGCATTGCAAGGTGCAATTCTGAAATTTTTTGCTTTTTCCTGCTCCTCTTAGCATGATAAAGAAGATTCAAAGAGAGTGAGATGCCAGCTCCTTTCATTCAGTCAGTAGCTTCAATCATTTCTGGATGTTTTTCAATGGTAAAAATCAATGAATATTGTAAATGCACAAACAGTAATTTCTCCGCATTGCAAGGTGCAATTCTGAAATTTTTTGCTTTTTCCTGCTCCTCTTAGCATGATAAACAAGATTCAAAGAGAGTGAGATGCCAGCTCCTTTCATTCAGTCAGTAGCTTCAATCATTTCTGGGCGTTTTTCAATGGCAAAAATCAATGAATATTGTAAATGCACAAACAGTAATTTCTCCGCATTGCAAGGTGCAATTCTGAAATTTTTTGCTTTTTCCTGCTCCTCTTAGCATGATAAAGAAGATTCAAAGAGAGTGAGATGCCAGCTCCTTTCATTCAGTCAGTAGCTTCAAACATTTCTGGTATATGAATAACATGATGTTTTTCAATGGCAAAAATCAATGAATATTGTAAATGCACAAACAGTAATTTCTCCGCATTGCAAGGTGCAAGTCTGAAATTTTTTGCTTTTTCCTGCTCCTCTTAGCATGATAAAGAAGATTCAAAGAGAGTGAGATGCCAGCTACTTTCATTCAGTCAGTAGCTTCAATCATTTCTGGACGTTTTTCAATGGTAAAAATCAATGAATATTGTAAATGCACAAACAGTAATTTCTCCACATTGCAAGGTGCAATTCTGAAATTTTTTGCTTTTTCCTGCTCCTCTTAGCATGATAAAGAAGATTCAAAGAGAGTGAGATGCCAGCTCCTTTCATTCAGTCAGTAGCTTCAAACATTTCTGGTATATGAATAACATGATGTTTTTCAATGGCAAAAATCAATGAATATTGTAAATGCACAAACAGTAATTTCTCCGCATTGCAAGGTGCAATTCTGAAATTTTTTGCTTTTTCCTGCTCCTCTTAGCATGATAAAGAAGATTCAAAGAGAGTGAGATGCCAGCTCCTTTCATTCAGTCAGTAGCTTCAATCATTTCTGGATGTTTTTCAATGGCAAAAATCAATGAATATTGTAAATGCACAAACTGTAATTTCTCCGCATTGCAAGGTGCAATTCTGAAATTTTTTGCTTTTTCCTGCTCCTCTTAGCATAATAAAGAAGATTCAAAGAGAGTGAGATGCCAGCTCCTTTCATTCAGTCAGTAGCTTCAATCATTTCTGGACGTTTTTCAATGGCAAAAATCAATGAATATTGTAAATGCACAAACAGTAATTTCTCCGCATTGCAAGGTGCAATTCTGAAATTTTTTGCTTTTTCCTGCTCCTCTTAGCATGATAAAGAAGATTCAAAGAGAGTGAGATGCCAGCTCCTTTCATTCAGTCAGTACCTTCAATCATTTCTGGACGTTTTTCAATGGCAAAAATCAATGAATATTGTAAATGCACAAACAGTAATTTCTCCGCATTGCAAGGTGCAATTCTGAAATTTTTTGCTTTTTCCCGCTCCTCTTAGCATGATAAAGATTCAAAGAGAGTGAGGTGCCAGCTCCTTTCATTCAGTCAGTAGCTTCAAACATTTCTGGTATATGAATAACATGTTTTTCAATGGCAAAAATCAATGAATATTGTAAATGCACAAACAGTAATTTCTCCGCATTGCAAGGTGCAATTCTGAAATTTTTTGCTTTTTCCTGCTCCTCTTAGCATGATAAAGAAGATTCAAAGAGAGTGAGATGCCAGCTCCTTTCATTCAGTCAGTAGCTTCAAACATTTCTGGTATATGAATAACATGATGTTTTTCAATGGCAAAAATCAATGAATATTGTAAATGCACAAACAGTAATTTCTCCGCATTGCAAGGTGCAAGTCTGAAATTTTTTGCTTTTTCCTGCTCCTCTTAGCATGATAAAGAAGATTCAAAGAGAGTGAGATGCCAGCTACTTTCATTCAGTCAGTAGCTTCAATCATTTCTGGACCTTTTTCAATGGTAAAAATCAATGAATATTGTAAATGCACAAACAGTAATTTCTCCACATTGCAAGGTGCAATTCTGAAATTTTTTGCTTTTTCCTGCTCCTCTTAGCATGATAAAGAAGATTCAAAGAGAGTGAGATGCCAGCTCCTTTCATTCAGTCAGTAGCTTCAAACATTTCTGGTATATGAATAACATGATGTTTTTCAATGGCAAAAATCAATGAATATTGTAAATGCACAAACAGTAATTTCTCCGCATTGCAAGGTGCAATTCTGAAATTTTTTGCTTTTTCCTGCTCCTCTTAGCATGATAAAGAAGATTCAAAGAGAGTGAGATGCCAGCTCCTTTCATTCAGTCAGTAGCTTCAAACATTTCTGGTATATGAATAACATGATGTTTTTCAATGGCAAAAATCAATGAATATTGTAAATGCACAAACAGTAATTTCTCCGCATTGCAAGGTGCAATTCTGAAATTTTTTGCTTTTTCCTGCTCCTCTTAGCATGATAAAGAAGATTCAAAGAGAGTGAGATGTCAGCTCCTTTCATTCAGTCAGTAGCTTCAAACATTTCTGGTATATGAATAACATGATGTTTTTCAATGGCAAAAATCAATGAATTTTGTAAATGCACAAACAGTAATTTCTCCGCATTGCAAGGTGCAATTCTGAAATTTTTTGCTTTTTCCTGCTCCTCTTAGCATGATAAAGAAGATTCAAAGAGAGTGAGATGCCAGTTCCTTTCATTCAGTCAGTAGCTTCAATCATTTCTGGACGTTTTTCAATGGCAAAAATCAATGAATATTGTAAATGCACAAACAGTAATTTCTCCGCATTGCAAGGTGCAATTCTGAAATTTTTTGCTTTTTCCTGCTCCTCTTAGCATGATAAAGAAGATTCAAAGAGAGTGAGATGCCAGCTCCTTTCATTCAGTCAGTATCTTCAATCATTTCTGGTATATGAATAACATGATGTTTTTCAATGGCAAAAATCAATGAATATTGTAAATGCACAAACAGTAATTTCTCCGCATTGCAAGGTGCAATTCTGAAATTTTTTGCTTTTTCCTGCTCCTCTTAGCATGATAAAGAAGATTCAAAGAGAGTGAGATGCCAGCTCCTTTCATTCAGTCAGTAGCTTCAATCATTTCTGGACGTTTTTCAATGGCAAAAATCAATGAATATTGTAAATGCACAAACAGTAATTTCTCCGCATTGCAAGGTGCAATTCTGAAATTTTTTGCTTTTTCCTGCTCCTCTTAGCATGATAAACAAGATTCAAAGAGAGTGAGATGCCAGCTCCTTTCATTCAGTCAGTAGCTTCAATCATTTCTGGACGTTTTTCAATGGCAAAAATCAATGAATATTGTAAATGCACAAACAGTAATTTCTCCGCATTGCAAGGTGCAATTCTGAAATTTTTTGCTTTTTCCTGCTCCTCTTAGCATGATAAAGAAGATTCAAAGAGAGTGAGATGCCAGCTCCTTTCATTCAGTCAGTAGCTTCAAACATTTCTGGTATATGAATAACATGATGTTTTTCAATGGCAAAAATCAATGAATATTGTAAATGCACAAACAGTAATTTCTCCGCATTGCAAGGTGCAAGTCTGAAATTTTTTGCTTTTTCCTGCTCCTCTTAGCATGATAAAGAAGATACAAAGAGAGTGAGATGCCAGCTACTTTCATTCAGTCAGTAGCTTCAATCATTTCTGGATGTTTTTCAATGGTAAAAATCAATGAATATTGTAAATGCACAAACAGTAATTTCTCCACATTGCAAGGTGCAATTCTGAAATTTTTTGCTTTTTCCTGCTCCTCTTAGCATGATAAAGAAGATTCAAAGAGAGTGAGATGCCAGCTCCTTTCATTCAGTCAGTAGCTTCAAACATTTCTGGTATATGAATAACATGATGTTTTTCAATGGCAAAAATCAATGAATATTGTAAATGCACAAACAGTAATTTCTCTGCATTGCAAGGTGCAATTCTGAAATTTTTTGCTTTTTCCTGCTCCTCTTAGCATGATAAAGAAGATTCAAAGAGAGTGAGATGCCAGCTACTTTCATTCAGTCAGTAGCTTCAATCATTTCTGGATGTTTTTCAATGGTAAAAATCAATGAATATTGTAAATGCACAAACAGTAATTTCTCCACATTGCAAGGTGCAATTCTGAAATTTTTTGCTTTTTCCTGCTCCTCTTAGCATGATAAAGAAGATTCAAAGAGAGTGAGATGCCAGCTCCTTTCATTCAGTCAGTAGCTTCAAACATTTCTGGTATATGAATAACATGATGTTTTTCAATGGCAAAAATCAATGAATATTGTAAATGCACAAACAGTAATTTCTCCGCATTGCAAGGTGCAATTCTGAAATTTTTTGCTTTTTCCTGCTCCTCTTAGCATGATAAAGAAGATTCAAAGAGAGTGAGATGCCAGCTCCTTTCATTCAGTCAGTAGCTTCAATCATTTCTGGATGTTTTTCAATGGCAAAAATCAATGAATATTGTAAATGCACAAACAGTAATTTCTCCGCATTGCAAGGTGCAATTCTGAAATTTTTTGCTTTTTCCTGCTCCTCTTAGCATGATAAAGAAGATTCAAAGAGAGTGAGATGTCAGCTCCTTTCATTCAGTCAGTAGCTTCAAACATTTCTGGTATATGAATAACATGATGTTTTTCAATGGCAAAAATCAATGAATTTTGTAAATGCACAAACAGTAATTTCTCCGCATTGCAAGGTGCAATTCTGAAATTTTTTGCTTTTTCCTGCTCCTCTTAGCATGATAAAGAAGATTCAAAGAGAGTGAGATGCCAGTTCCTTTCATTCAGTCAGTAGCTTCAATCATTTCTGGACGTTTTTCAATGGCAAAAATCAATGAATATTGTAAATGCACAAACAGTAATTTCTCCGCATTGCAAGGTGCAATTCTGAAATTTTTTGCTTTTTCCTGCTCCTCTTAGCATGATAAAGAAGATTCAAAGAGAGTGAGATGCCAGCTCCTTTCATTCAGTCAGTATCTTCAATCATTTCTGGTATATGAATAACATGATGTTTTTCAATGGCAAAAATCAATGAATATTGTAAATGCACAAACAGTAATTTCTCCGCATTGCAAGGTGCAATTCTGAAATTTTTTGCTTTTTCCTGCTCCTCTTAGCATGATAAAGAAGATTCAAAGAGAGTGAGATGCCAGCTCCTTTCATTCAGTCAGTAGCTTCAATCATTTCTGGACGTTTTTCAATGGCAAAAATCAATGAATATTGTAAATGCACAAACAGTAATTTCTCCGCATTGCAAGGTGCAATTCTGAAATTTTTTGCTTTTTCCTGCTCCTCTTAGCATGATAAACAAGATTCAAAGAGAGTGAGATGCCAGCTCCTTTCATTCAGTCAGTAGCTTCAATCATTTCTGGACGTTTTTCAATGGCAAAAATCAATGAATATTGTAAATGCACAAACAGTAATTTCTCCGCATTGCAAGGTGCAATTCTGAAATTTTTTGCTTTTTCCTGCTCCTCTTAGCATGATAAAGAAGATTCAAAGAGAGTGAGATGCCAGCTCCTTTCATTCAGTCAGTAGCTTCAAACATTTCTGGTATATGAATAACATGATGTTTTTCAATGGCAAAAATCAATGAATATTGTAAATGCACAAACAGTAATTTCTCCGCATTGCAAGGTGCAAGTCTGAAATTTTTTGCTTTTTCCTGCTCCTCTTAGCATGATAAAGAAGATTCAAAGAGAGTGAGATGCCAGCTACTTTCATTCAGTCAGTAGCTTCAATCATTTCTGGACCTTTTTCAATGGTAAAAATCAATGAATATTGTAAATGCACAAACAGTAATTTCTCCACATTGCAAGGTGCAATTCTGAAATTTTTTGCTTTTTCCTGCTCCTCTTAGCATGATAAAGAAGATTCAAAGAGAGTGAGATGCCAGCTCCTTTCATTCAGTCAGTAGCTTCAAACATTTCTGGTATATGAATAACATGATGTTTTTCAATGGCAAAAATCAATGAATATTGTAAATGCACAAACAGTAATTTCTCCGCATTGCAAGGTGCAATTCTGAAATTTTTTGCTTTTTCCTGCTCCTCTTAGCATGATAAAGAAGATTCAAAGAGAGTGAGATGCCAGCTCCTTTCATTCAGTCAGTAGCTTCAAACATTTCTGGTATATGAATAACATGATGTTTTTCAATGGCAAAAATCAATGAATATTGTAAATGCACAAACAGTAATTTCTCCGCATTGCAAGGTGCAATTCTGAAATTTTTTGCTTTTTCCTGCTCCTCTTAGCATGATAAAGAAGATTCAAAGAGAGTGAGATGCCAGCTCCTTTCATTCAGTCAGTAGCTTCAATCATTTCTGGATGTTTTTCAATGGCAAAAATCAATGAATATTGTAAATGCACAAACAGTAATTTCTCCGCATTGCAAGGTGCAATTCTGAAATTTTTTGCTTTTTCCTGCTCCTCTTAGCATGATAAAGAAGATTCAAAGAGAGTGAGATGTCAGCTCCTTTCATTCAGTCAGTAGCTTCAAACATTTCTGGTATATGAATAACATGATGTTTTTCAATGGCAAAAATCAATGAATTTTGTAAATGCACAAACAGTAATTTCTCCGCATTGCAAGGTGCAATTCTGAAATTTTTTGCTTTTTCCTGCTCCTCTTAGCATGATAAAGAAGATTCAAAGAGAGTGAGATGCCAGTTCCTTTCATTCAGTCAGTAGCTTCAATCATTTCTGGACGTTTTTCAATGGCAAAAATCAATGAATATTGTAAATGCACAAACAGTAATTTCTCCGCATTGCAAGGTGCAATTCTGAAATTTTTTGCTTTTTCCTGCTCCTCTTAGCATGATAAAGAAGATTCAAAGAGAGTGAGATGCCAGCTCCTTTCATTCAGTCAGTATCTTCAATCATTTCTGGTATATGAATAACATGATGTTTTTCAATGGCAAAAATCAATGAATATTGTAAATGCACAAACAGTAATTTCTCCGCATTGCAAGGTGCAATTCTGAAATTTTTTGCTTTTTCCTGCTCCTCTTAGCATGATAAAGAAGATTCAAAGAGAGTGAGATGCCAGCTCCTTTCATTCAGTCAGTAGCTTCAATCATTTCTGGACGTTTTTCAATGGCAAAAATCAATGAATATTGTAAATGCACAAACAGTAATTTCTCCGCATTGCAAGGTGCAATTCTGAAATTTTTTGCTTTTTCCTGCTCCTCTTAGCATGATAAACAAGATTCAAAGAGAGTGAGATGCCAGCTCCTTTCATTCAGTCAGTAGCTTCAATCATTTCTGGACGTTTTTCAATGGCAAAAATCAATGAATATTGTAAATGCACAAACAGTAATTTCTCCGCATTGCAAGGTGCAATTCTGAAATTTTTTGCTTTTTCCTGCTCTTCTTAGCATGATAAAGAAGATTCAAAGAGAGTGAGATGCCAGCTCCTTTCATTCAGTCAGTAGCTTCAAACATTTCTGGTATATGAATAACATGATGTTTTTCAATGGCAAAAATCAATGAATATTGTAAATGCACAAACAGTAATTTCTCCGCATTGCAAGGTGCAAGTCTGAAATTTTTTGCTTTTTCCTGCTCCTCTTAGCATGATAAAGAAGATACAAAGAGAGTGAGATGCCAGCTACTTTCATTCAGTCAGTAGCTTCAATCATTTCTGGATGTTTTTCAATGGTAAAAATCAATGAATATTGTAAATGCACAAACAGTAATTTCTCCACATTGCAAGGTGCAATTCTGAAATTTTTTGCTTTTTCCTGCTCCTCTTAGCATGATAAAGAAGATTCAAAGAGAGTGAGATGCCAGCTCCTTTCATTCAGTCAGTAGCTTCAAACATTTCTGGTATATGAATAACATGATGTTTTTCAATGGCAAAAATCAATGAATATTGTAAATGCACAAACAGTAATTTCTCTGCATTGCAAGGTGCAATTCTGAAATTTTTTGCTTTTTCCTGCTCCTCTTAGCATGATAAAGAAGATTCAAAGAGAGTGAGATGCCAGCTACTTTCATTCAGTCAGTAGCTTCAATCATTTCTGGATGTTTTTCAATGGTAAAAATCAATGAATATTGTAAATGCACAAACAGTAATTTCTCCACATTGCAAGGTGCAATTCTGAAATTTTTTGCTTTTTCCTGCTCCTCTTAGCATGATAAAGAAGATTCAAAGAGAGTGAGATGCCAGCTACTTTCATTCAGTCAGTAGCTTCAATCATTTCTGGACCTTTTTCAATGGTAAAAATCAATGAATATTGTAAATGCACAAACAGTAATTTCTCCACATTGCAAGGTGCAATTCTGAAATTTTTTGCTTTTTCCTGCTCCTCTTAGCATGATAAAGAAGATTCAAAGAGAGTGAGATGCCAGCTCCTTTCATTCAGTCAGTAGCTTCAAACATTTCTGGTATATGAATAACATGATGTTTTTCAATGGCAAAAATCAATGAATATTGTAAATGCACAAACAGTAATTTCTCCGCATTGCAAGGTGCAATTCTGAAATTTTTTGCTTTTTCCTGCTCCTCTTAGCATGATAAAGAAGATTCAAAGAGAGTGAGATGCCAGCTCCTTTCATTCAGTCAGTAGCTTCAAACATTTCTGGTATATGAATAACATGATGTTTTTCAATGGCAAAAATCAATGAATATTGTAAATGCACAAACAGTAATTTCTCCGCATTGCAAGGTGCAATTCTGAAATTTTTTGCTTTTTCCTGCTCCTCTTAGCATGATAAAGAAGATTCAAAGAGAGTGAGATGCCAGCTCCTTTCATTCAGTCAGTAGCTTCAATCATTTCTGGATGTTTTTCAATGGCAAAAATCAATGAATATTGTAAATGCACAAACAGTAATTTCTCCGCATTGCAAGGTGCAATTCTGAAATTTTTTGCTTTTTCCTGCTCCTCTTAGCATGATAAAGAAGATTCAAAGAGAGTGAGATGTCAGCTCCTTTCATTCAGTCAGTAGCTTCAAACATTTCTGGTATATGAATAACATGATGTTTTTCAATGGCAAAAATCAATGAATTTTGTAAATGCACAAACAGTAATTTCTCCGCATTGCAAGGTGCAATTCTGAAATTTTTTGCTTTTTCCTGCTCCTCTTAGCATGATAAAGAAGATTCAAAGAGAGTGAGATGCCAGTTCCTTTCATTCAGTCAGTAGCTTCAATCATTTCTGGACGTTTTTCAATGGCAAAAATCAATGAATATTGTAAATGCACAAACAGTAATTTCTCCGCATTGCAAGGTGCAATTCTGAAATTTTTTGCTTTTTCCTGCTCCTCTTAGCATGATAAAGAAGATTCAAAGAGAGTGAGATGCCAGCTCCTTTCATTCAGTCAGTATCTTCAATCATTTCTGGTATATGAATAACATGATGTTTTTCAATGGCAAAAATCAATGAATATTGTAAATGCACAAACAGTAATTTCTCCGCATTGCAAGGTGCAATTCTGAAATTTTTTGCTTTTTCCTGCTCCTCTTAGCATGATAAAGAAGATTCAAAGAGAGTGAGATGCCAGCTCCTTTCATTCAGTCAGTAGCTTCAATCATTTCTGGACGTTTTTCAATGGCAAAAATCAATGAATATTGTAAATGCACAAACAGTAATTTCTCCGCATTGCAAGGTGCAATTCTGAAATTTTTTGCTTTTTCCTGCTCCTCTTAGCATGATAAACAAGATTCAAAGAGAGTGAGATGCCAGCTCCTTTCATTCAGTCAGTAGCTTCAATCATTTCTGGACGTTTTTCAATGGCAAAAATCAATGAATATTGTAAATGCACAAACAGTAATTTCTCCGCATTGCAAGGTGCAATTCTGAAATTTTTTGCTTTTTCCTGCTCCTCTTAGCATGATAAAGAAGATTCAAAGAGAGTGAGATGCCAGCTCCTTTCATTCAGTCAGTAGCTTCAAACATTTCTGGTATATGAATAACATGATGTTTTTCAATGGCAAAAATCAATGAATATTGTAAATGCACAAACAGTAATTTCTCCGCATTGCAAGGTGCAAGTCTGAAATGTTTTGCTTTTTCCTGCTCCTCTTAGCATGATAAAGAAGATACAAAGAGAGTGAGATGCCAGCTACTTTCATTCAGTCAGTAGCTTCAATCATTTCTGGATGTTTTTCAATGGTAAAAATCAATGAATATTGTAAATGCACAAACAGTAATTTCTCCACATTGCAAGGTGCAATTCTGAAATTTTTTGCTTTTTCCTGCTCCTCTTAGCATGATAAAGAAGATTCAAAGAGAGTGAGATGCCAGCTCCTTTCATTCAGTCAGTAGCTTCAAACATTTCTGGTATATGAATAACATGATGTTTTTCAATGGCAAAAATCAATGAATATTGTAAATGCACAAACAGTAATTTCTCTGCATTGCAAGGTGCAATTCTGAAATTTTTTGCTTTTTCCTGCTCCTCTTAGCATGATAAAGAAGATTCAAAGAGAGTGAGATGCCAGCTACTTTCATTCAGTCAGTAGCTTCAATCATTTCTGGATGTTTTTCAATGGTAAAAATCAATGAATATTGTAAATGCACAAACAGTAATTTCTCCACATTGCAAGGTGCAATTCTGAAATTTTTTGCTTTTTCCTGCTCCTCTTAGCATGATAAAGAAGATTCAAAGAGAGTGAGATGCCAGCTCCTTTCATTCAGTCAGTAGCTTCAAACATTTCTGGTATATGAATAACATGATGTTTTTCAATGGCAAAAATCAATGAATATTGTAAATGCACAAACAGTAATTTCTCCGCATTGCAAGGTGCAATTCTGAAATTTTTTGCTTTTTCCTGCTCCTCTTAGCATGATAAAGAAGATTCAAAGAGAGTGAGATGCCAGCTCCTTTCATTCAGTCAGTAGCTTCAAACATTTCTGGTATATGAATAACATGATGTTTTTCAATGGCAAAAATCAATGAATATTGTAAATGCACAAACAGTAATTTCTCCGCATTGCAAGGTGCAATTCTGAAATTTTTTGCTTTTTCCTGCTCCTCTTAGCATGATAAAGAATATTCAAAGAGAGTGAGATGCCAGCTCCTTTCATTCAGTCAGTAGCTTCAATCATTTCTGGATGTTTTTCAATGGCAAAAATCAATGAATATTGTAAATGCACAAACTGTAATTTCTCCGCATTGCAAGGTGCAATTCTGAAATTTTTTGTTTTTTCCTGCTCCTCTTAGCATGATAAAGAAGATTCAAAGAGAGTGAGATGCCAGCTCCTTTCATTCAGTCAGTAGCTTCAATCATTTCTGGACGTTTTTCAATGGCAAAAATCAATGAATATTGTAAATGCACAAACAGTAATTTCTCCGCATTGCAAGGTGCAATTCTGAAATTTTTTGCTTTTTCCTGCTCCTCTTAGCATGATAAAGAAGATTCAAAGAGAGTGAGATGCCAGCTCCTTTCATTCAGTCAGTACCTTCAATCATTTCTGGATGTTTTTCAATGGCAAAAATCAATGAATATTGTAAATGCTCAAACAGTAATTTCTCCGCATTGCAAGGTGCAATTCTGAAATTTTTTGCTTTTTCCCGCTCCTCTTAGCATGATAAAGAAGATTCAAAGAGAGTGAGGTGCCAGCTCCTTTCATTCAGTCAGTAGCTTCAAACATTTCTGGTATATGAATAACATGTTTTTCAATGGCAAAAATCAATGAATATTGTAAATGCACAAACAGTAATTTCTCCGCATTGCAAGGTGCAATTCTGAAATTTTTTGATTTTTCC
Organism: Phyllobates terribilis; assembly: GCF_046119375.1. Lineage (NCBI taxonomy): Eukaryota > Metazoa > Chordata > Amphibia > Anura > Dendrobatidae > Phyllobates > Phyllobates terribilis. The sequence goes on from NW_027364182.1 coordinate 227,567, forward strand.
TGCTCCTCTTAGCATGATAAAGAAGATTCAAAGAGAGTGAGATGCCAGCTCCTTTCATTCAGTCAGTAGCTTCAATCATTTCTGGACGTTTTTCAATGGCAAAAATCAATGAATATTGTAAATGCACAAACAGTAATTTCTCCGCATTGCAAGGTGCAATTCTGAAATTTTTTGCTTTTTCCTGCTCCTCTTAGCATGATAAAGAAGATTCAAAGAGAGTGAGATGCCAGCTCCTTTCATTCAGTCAGTAGCTTCAATCATTTCTGGACGTTTTTCAATGGCAAAAATCAATGAATATTGTAAATGCACAAACAGTAATTTCTCCGCATTGCAAGGTGCAATTCTGAAATTTTTTGCTTTTTCCTGCTCCTCTTAGCATGATAAAGAAGATTCAAAGAGAGTGAGATGCCAGCTCCTTTCATTCAGTCAGTAGCTTCAAACATTTCTGGTATATGAATAACATGATGTTTTTCAATGGCAAAAATCAATGAATATTGTAAATGCACAAACAGTAATTTCTCCGCATTGCAAGGTGCAAGTCTGAAATTTTTTGCTTTTTCCTGCTCCTCTTAGCATGGTAAAGAAGATTCAAAGAGAGTGAGATGCCAGCTACTTTCATTCAGTCAGTAGCTTCAATCATTTCTGGACGTTTTTCAATGGTAAAAATCAATGAATATTGTAAATGCACAAACAGTAATTTCTCCACATTGCAAGGTGCAATTCTGAAATTTTTTGCTTTTTCCTGCTCCTCTTAGCATGATAAAGAAGATTCAAAGAGAGTGAGATGCCAGCTCCTTTCATTCAGTCAGTAGCTTCAAACATTTCTGGTATATGAATAACATGATGTTTTTCAATGGCAAAAATCAATGAATATTGTAAATGCACAAACAGTAATTTCTCCGCATTGCAAGGTGCAATTCTGAAATTTTTTGCTTTTTCCTGCTCCTCTTAGCATGATAAAGAAGATTCAAAGAGAGTGAGATGCCAGCTCCTTTCATTCAGTCAGTAGCTTCAAACATTTCTGGTATATGAATAACATGATGTTTTTCAATGGCAAAAATCAATGAATATTGTAAATGCACAAACAGTAATTTCTCCGCATTGCAAGGTGCAATTCTGAAATTTTTTGCTTTTTCCTGCTCCTCTTAGCATGATAAAGAAGATTCAAAGAGAGTGAGATGCCAGCTCCTTTCATTCAGTCAGTAGCTTCAATCATTTCTGGACGTTTTTCAATGGCAAAAATCAATGAATATTGTAAATGCACAAACAGTAATTTCTCCGCATTGCAAGGTGCAATTCTGAAATTTTTTGCTTTTTCCTGCTCCTCTTAGCATGATAAAGAAGATTCAAAGAGAGTGAGATGCCAGCTCCTTTCATTCAGTCAGTAGCTTCAATCATTTCTGGACGTTTTTCAATGGCAAAAATCAATGAATATTGTAAATGCACAAACAGTAATTTCTCCGCATTGCAAGGAGCAATTCTGAAATTTTTTGCTTTTTCCTGCTCCTCTTAACATGATAAAGAAGATTCAAAGAGAGTGAGATGCCAGCTCCTTTCATTCAGTCAGTAGCTTCAATCATTTCTGGACGTTTTTCAATGGCAAAAATCAATGAATATTGTAAATGCACAAACAGTAATTTCTCCGCATTGCAAGGTGCAATTCTGAAATTTTTTGCTTTTTCCTGCTCCTCTTAGCATGATAAAGAAGATTCAAAGAGAGTGAGATGCCAGCTCCTTTGATTCAGTCAGTAGCTTCAATCATTTCTGGACATTTTTCAATGGCAAAAATCAATGAATATTGTAAATGCACAAACAGTAATTTCTCCGCATTGCAAGGTGCAATTCTGAAATTTTTTGCTTTTTCCTGCTCCTCTTAGCATGACAAAGAAGATTCAAAGAGAGTAAGATGCCAGCTCCTTTCATTCAGTCAGTAGCTTCAATCATTTCTGGTATATGAATAACATGATGTTTTTCAATGGCAAAAATCAATGAATATTGTAAATGCACAAACAGTAATTTCTCCGCATTGCAAGGTGCAATTCTGAAATTTTTTGCTTTTTCCTGCTCCTCTTAGCATGATAAAGAAGATTCAAAGAGAGTGAGATGCCAGCTCCTTTCATTCAGTCAGTAGCTTCAATCATTTCTGGACGTTTTTCAATGGCAAAAATCAATGAATATTGTAAATGCACAAACAGTAATTTCTCCGCATTGCAAGGTGCAATTCTGAAATTTTTTGCTTTTTCCTGCTCCTCTTAGCATGATAAAGAAGATTCAAAGAGAGTGAGATGCCAGCTCCTTTCATTCAGTCAGTAGCTTCAATCATTTCTGGACGTTTTTCAATGGCAAAAATCAATGAATATTGTAAATGCACAAACAGTAATTTCTCCGCATTGCAAGGTGCAATTCTGAAATTTTTTGCTTTTTCCTGCTCCTCTTAGCATGATAAAGAAGATTCAAAGAGAGTGAGATGCCAGCTCCTTTCATTCAGTCAGTAGCTTCAAACATTTCTTGTATATGAATAACATGATGTTTTTCAATGGCAAAAATCAATGAATATTGTAAAAGCACAAACAGTAATTTCTCCGCATTGCAAGGTGCAATTCTGAAATTTTTTGCTTTTTCCTGCTCCTCTTAGCATGATAAAGAAGATTCAAAGAGAGTGAGATGCCAGCTCCTTTCATTCAGTCAGTAGCTTCAATCATTTCTGGACGTTTTTCAATGGCAAAAATCAATGAATATTGTAAATGCACAAACAGTAATTTCTCCGCATTGCAAGGTGCAATTCTGAAATTTTTTGCTTTTTCCTGCTCCTCTTAGCATGATAAAGAAGATTCAAAGAGAGTGAGATGCCAGCTCCTTTCATTCAGTCAGTAGCTTCAATCATTTCTGGTATATGAATAACATGATGTTTTTCAATGGCAAAAATCAATGAATATTGTAAATGCACAAACAGTAATTTCTCCGCATTGCAAGTTGCAATTCTGAAATTTTTTGCTTTTTCCTGCTCCTCTTAGCATGATAAAGAAGATTCAAAGAGAGTGAGATGCCAGCTCCTTTCATTCAGTCAGTAGCTTCAATCATTTCTGGACGTTTTTCAATGGCAAAAATCAATGAATATTGTAAATGCACAAACAGTAATTTCTCCGCATTGCAAGGTGCAATTCTGAAATTTTTTGCTTTTTCCTGCTCCTCTTAGCATGATAAAGAAGATTCAAAGAGAGTTAGATGCCAGCTCCTTTCATTCAGTCAGTAGCTTCAAACATTTCTGGTATATGAATAACATGATGTTTTTCAATGGCAAAAATCAATGAATATTGTAAAAGCACAAACAGTAATTTCTCCGCATTGCAAGGTGCAATTCTGAAATTTTTTGCTTTTTCCTGCTCCTCTTAGCATGATAAAGAAGATTCAAAGAGAGTGAGATGCCAGCTCCTTTCATTCAGTCAGTAGCTTCAATCATTTCTGGACGTTTTTCAATGGCAAAAATCAATGAATATTGTAAATGCACAAACAGTAATTTCTCCGCATTGCAAGGTGCAATTCTGAAATTTTTTGCTTTTTCCTGCTCCTCTTAGCATGATAAAGAAGATTCAAAGAGAGTGAGATGCCAGCTCCTTTCATTCAGTCAGTACCTTCAATCATTTCTGGATGTTTTTCAATGGCAAAAATCAATGAATATTGTAAATGCACAAACAGTAATTTCTCCGCATTGCAAGGTGCAATTCTGAAATTTTTAGCTTTTTCCCGCTCCTCTTAGCATGATAAAGAAGATTCAAAGAGAGTGAGGTGCCAGCTCCTTTCATTCAGTCAGTAGCTTCAAACATTTCTGGTATATGAATAACATGTTTTTCAATGGCAAAAATCAATGAATATTGTAAATGCACAAACAGTAATTTCTCCGCATTGCAAGGTGCAATTCTGAAATTTTTTGATTTTTCCTGCTCCTCTTAGCATGATAAAGAAGATTCAAAGAGAGTGAGATGCCAGCTCCTTTCATTCAGTCAGTAGCTTCAATCATTTCTGGACGTTTTTCAATGGCAAAAATCAATGAATATTGTAAATGCACAAACAGTAATTTCTCCGCATTGCAAGGTGCAATTCTGAAATTTTTTGCTTTTTCCTGCTCCTCTTAGCATGATAAAGAAGATTCAAAGAGAGTGAGATGCCAGCTCCTTTCATTCAGTCAGTAGCTTCAATCATTTCTGGACGTTTTTCAATGGGAAAAATCAATGAATATTGTAAATGCACAAACAGTAATTTCTCCGCATTGCAAGGTGCAATTTTGAAATTTTTTGCTTTTTCCTGCTCCTCTTAGCATGATAAAGAAGATTCAAAGAGAGTGAGATGCCAGCTCCTTTCATTCAGTCAGTAGCTTCAAACATTTCTGGTATATGAATAACAAGTTGTTTTTCAATGGCAAAAATCAATGAATATTGTAAATGCACAAACAGTAATTTCTCCGCATTGCAAGGTGCAAGTCTGAAATTTTTTGCTTTTTCCTGCTCCTCTTAGCATGGTAAAGAAGATTCAAAGAGAGTGAGATGCCAGCTACTTTCATTCAGTCAGTAGCTTCAATCATTTCTGGACGTTTTTCAATGGTAAAAATCAATGAATATTGTAAATGCACAAACAGTAATTTCTCCACATTGCAAGGTGCAATTCTGAAATTTTTTGCTTTTTCCTGCTCCTCTTAGCATGATAAAGAAGATTCAAAGAGAGTGAGATGCCAGCTCCTTTCATTCAATCAGTAGCTTCAAACATTTCTGGTATATGAATAACATGATGTTTTTCAATGGCAAAAATCAATGAATATTGTAAATGCACAAACAGTAATTTCTCCGCATTGCAAGGTGCAATTCTGAAATTTTTTGCTTTTTCCTGCTCCTCTTAGCATGATAAAGAAGATTCAAAGAGAGTGAGATGCCAGCTCCTTTCATTCAGTCAGTAGCTTCAAACATTTCTGGTATATGAATAACATGATGTTTTTCAATGGCAAAAATCAATGAATATTGTAAATGCACAAACAGTAATTTCTCCGCATTGCAAGGTGCAATTCTGAAATTTTTTGCTTTTTCATGCTCCTCTTAGCATGATAAAGAAGATTCAAAGAGAGTGAGATGCCAGCTCCTTTCATTCAGTCAGTAGCTTCAATCATTTCTGGACGTTTTTCAATGGCAAAAATCAATGAATATTGTAAATGCACAAACAGTAATTTCTCCGCATTGCAAGGTGCAATTCTGAAATTTTTTGCTTTTTCCTGCTCCTCTTAGCATGATAAAGAAGATTCAAAGAGAGTGAGATGCCAGCTCCTTTCATTCAGTCAGTAGCTTCAATCATTTCTGGACGTTTTTCAATGGCAAAAATCAATGAATATTGTAAATGCACAAACAGTAATTTCTCCGCATTGCAAGGTGCAATTCTGAAATTTTTTGCTTTTTCCTGCTCCTCTTAGCATGATAAAGAAGATTCAAAGAGAGTGAGATGCCAGCTCCTTTCATTCAGTCAGTAGCTTCAAACATTTCTGGTATATGAATAACATGATGTTTTTCAATGGCAAAAATCAATGAATATTGTAAATGCACAAACAGTAATTTCTCCGCATTGCAAGGTGCAATTCTGAAATTTTTTGCTTTTTCCTGCTCCTCTTAGCATGATAAAGAAGATTCAAAGAGAGTGAGATGCCAGCTCCTTTCATTCAGTCAGTAGCTTCAATCATTTCTGGACGTTTTTCAATGGCAAAAATCAATGAATATTGTAAATGCACAAACAGTAATTTCTCCGCATTGCAAGGTGCAATTCTGAAATTTTTTGCTTTTTCCTGCTCCTCTTAGCATGATAAAGAAGATTCAAAGAGAGTGAGATGCCAGCTCCTTTCATTCAGTCAGTAGCTTCAATCATTTCTGGACGTTTTTCAATGGCAAAAATCAATGAATATTGTAAATGCACAAACAGTAATTTCTCCGCATTGCAAGGTGCAATTCTGAAATTTTTTGCTTTTTCCTGCTCCTCTTAGCATGACAAAGAAGATTCAAAGAGAGTAAGATGCCAGCTCCTTTCATTCAGTCAGTAGCTTCAATCATTTCTGGTATATGAATAACATGATGTTTTTCAATGGCAAAAATCAATGAATATTGTAAATGCACAAACAGTAATTTCTCCGCATTGCAAGGTGCAATTCTGAAATTTTTTGCTTTTTCCTGCTCCTCTTAGCATGATAAAGAAGATTCAAAGAGAGTGAGATGCCAGCTCCTTTCATTCAGTCAGTAGCTTCAATCATTTCTGGACGTTTTTCAATGGCAAAAATCAATGAATATTGTAAATGCACAAACAGTAATTTCTCCGCATTGCAAGGTGCAATTCTGAAATTTTTTGCTTTTTCCTGCTCCTCTTAGCATGATAAAGAAGATTCAAAGAGAGTGAGATGCCAGCTCCTTTCATTCAGTCAGTAGCTTCAATCATTTCTGGACGTTTTTCAATGGCAAAAATCTATAAATATTGTAAATGCACAAACAGTAATTTCTCCGCATTGCAAGGTGCAATTCTGAAATTTTTTGCTTTTTCCTGCTCCTCTTAGCATGATAAAGAAGATTCAAAGAGAGTGAGATGCCAGCTCCTTTCATTCAGTCAGTAGCTTCAAACATTTCTTGTATATGAATAACATGATGTTTTTCAATGGCAAAAATCAATGAATATTGTAGAAGCACAAACAGTAATTTCTCCGCATTGCAAGGTGCAATTCTGAAATTTTTTGCTTTTTCCTGCTCCTCTTAGCATGATAAAGAAGATTCAAAGAGAGTGAGATGCCAGCTCCTTTCATTCAGTCAGTAGCTTCAAACATTTCTTGTATATGAATAACATGATGTTTTTCAATGGCAAAAATCAATGAATATTGTAGAAGCACAAACAGTAATTTCTCCGCATTGCAAGGTGCAATTCTGAAATTTTTTGCTTTTTCCTGCTCCTCTTAGCATGATAAAGAAGATTCAAAGAGAGTGAGATGCCAGCTCCTTTCATTCAGTCAGTAGCTTCAATCATTTCTTGACGTTTTTCAATGGCAAAAATCAATGAATATTGTAAATGCACAAACAGTAATTTCTCCGCATTGCAAGGTGCAATTCTGAAATTTTTTGCTTTTTCCTGCTCCTCTTAGCATGATAAAGAAGATTCAAAGAGAGTGAGATGCCAGCTCCTTTCATTCAGTCAGTAGCTTCAATCATTTCTGGTATATGAATAACATGATGTTTTTCAATGGCAAAAATCAATGAATATTGTAAATGCACAAACAGTAATTTCTCCGCATTGCAAGTTGCAATTCTGAAATTTTTTGCTTTTTCCTGCTCCTCTTAGCATGATAAAGAAGATTCAAAGAGAGTGAGATGCCAGCTCCTTTCATTCAGTCAGTAGCTTCAAACATTTCTGGTATATGAATAACATGATGTTTTTCAATGGCAAAAATCAATGAATATTGTAAATGCACAAACAGTAATTTCTCCGCATTGCAAGGTGCAATTCTGAAATTTTTTGCTTTTTCCTGCTCCTCTTAGCATGATAAAGAAGATTCAAAGAGAGTGAGATGCCAGTTCCTTTCATTCAGTCAGTAGCTTCAATCATTTCTGGACGTTTTTCAATGGCAAAAATCAATGAATATTGTAAATGCACAAACAGTAATTTCTCCGCATTGCAAGGTGCAATTCTGAAATTTTTTGCTTTTTCCTGCTCCTCTTAGCATGATAAAGAAGATTCAAAGAGAGTGAGATGCCAGCTCCTTTCATTCAGTCAGTAGCTTCAAACATTTCTGGTATATGAATAACATGATGTTTTTCAATGGCAAAAATCAATGAATATTGTAAATGCACAAACAGTAATTTCTCCGCATTGCAAGGTGCAATTCTGAAATTTTTTGCTTTTTCCTGCTCCTCTTAGCATGATAAAGAAGATTCAAAGAGAGTGAGATGCCAGCTCCTTTCATTCAGTCAGTAGCTTCAAACATTTCTGGTATATGAATAACATGATGTTTTTCAATGGCAAAAATCAATGAATATTGTAAATGCACAAACAGTAATTTCTCCGCATTGCAAGGTGCAATTCTGAAATTTTTTGCTTTTTCATGCTCCTCTTAGCATGATAAAGAAGATTCAAAGAGAGTGAGATGCCAGCTCCTTTCATTCAGTCAGTAGCTTCAATCATTTCTGGACGTTTTTCAATGGCAAAAATCAATGAATATTGTAAATGCACAAACAGTAATTTCTCCGCATTGCAAGGTGCAATTCTGAAATTTTTTGCTTTTTCCTGCTCCTCTTAGCATGATAAAGAAGATTCAAAGAGAGTGAGATGCCAGCTCCTTTCATTCAGTCAGTAGCTTCAATCATTTCTGGACGTTTTTCAATGGCAAAAATCAATGAATATTGTAAATGCACAAACAGTAATTTCTCCGCATTGCAAGGTGCAATTCTGAAATTTTTTGCTTTTTCCTGCTCCTCTTAGCATGATAAAGAAGATTCAAAGAGAGTGAGATGCCAGCTCCTTTCATTCAGTCAGTAGCTTCAAACATTTCTGGTATATGAATAACATGATGTTTTTCAATGGCAAAAATCAATGAATATTGTAAATGCACAAACAGTAATTTCTCCGCATTGCAAGGTGCAATTCTGAAATTTTTTGCTTTTTCCTGCTCCTCTTAGCATGATAAAGAAGATTCAAAGAGAGTGAGATGCCAGCTCCTTTCATTCAGTCAGTAGCTTCAATCATTTCTGGACGTTTTTCAATGGCAAAAATCAATGAATATTGTAAATGCACAAACAGTAATTTCTCCGCATTGCAAGGTGCAATTCTGAAATTTTTTGCTTTTTCCTGCTCCTCTTAGCATGATAAAGAAGATTCAAAGAGAGTGAGATGCCAGCTCCTTTCATTCAGTCAGTAGCTTCAATCATTTCTGGACGTTTTTCAATGGCAAAAATCAATGAATATTGTAAATGCACAAACAGTAATTTCTCCGCATTGCAAGGTGCAATTCTGAAATTTTTTGCTTTTTCCTGCTCCTCTTAGCATGACAAAGAAGATTCAAAGAGAGTAAGATGCCAGCTCCTTTCATTCAGTCAGTAGCTTCAATCATTTCTGGTATATGAATAACATGATGTTTTTCAATGGCAAAAATCAATGAATATTGTAAATGCACAAACAGTAATTTCTCCGCATTGCAAGGTGCAATTCTGAAATTTTTTGCTTTTTCCTGCTCCTCTTAGCATGATAAAGAAGATTCAAAGAGAGTGAGATGCCAGCTCCTTTCATTCAGTCAGTAGCTTCAATCATTTCTGGACGTTTTTCAATGGCAAAAATCAATGAATATTGTAAATGCACAAACAGTAATTTCTCCGCATTGCAAGGTGCAATTCTGAAATTTTTTGCTTTTTCCTGCTCCTCTTAGCATGATAAAGAAGATTCAAAGAGAGTGAGATGCCAGCTCCTTTCATTCAGTCAGTAGCTTCAATCATTTCTGGACGTTTTTCAATGGCAAAAATCTATAAATATTGTAAATGCACAAACAGTAATTTCTCCGCATTGCAAGGTGCAATTCTGAAATTTTTTGCTTTTTCCTGCTCCTCTTAGCATGATAAAGAAGATTCAAAGAGAGTGAGATGCCAGCTCCTTTCATTCAGTCAGTAGCTTCAAACATTTCTTGTATATGAATAACATGATGTTTTTCAATGGCAAAAATCAATGAATATTGTAGAAGCACAAACAGTAATTTCTCCGCATTGCAAGGTGCAATTCTGAAATTTTTTGCTTTTTCCTGCTCCTCTTAGCATGATAAAGAAGATTCAAAGAGAGTGAGATGCCAGCTCCTTTCATTCAGTCAGTAGCTTCAATCATTTCTTGACGTTTTTCAATGGCAAAAATCAATGAATATTGTAAATGCACAAACAGTAATTTCTCCGCATTGCAAGGTGCAATTCTGAAATTTTTTGCTTTTTCCTGCTCCTCTTAGCATGATAAAGAAGATTCAAAGAGAGTGAGATGCCAGCTCCTTTCATTCAGTCAGTAGCTTCAATCATTTCTGGTATATGAATAACATGATGTTTTTCAATGGCAAAAATCAATGAATATTGTAAATGCACAAACAGTAATTTCTCCGCATTGCAAGTTGCAATTCTGAAATTTTTTGCTTTTTCCTGCTCCTCTTAGCATGATAAAGAAGATTCAAAGAAAGTGAGATGCCAGCTCCTTTCATTCAGTCAGTAGCTTCAAACATTTCTGGTATATGAATAACATGATGTTTTTCAATGGCAAAAATCAATGAATATTGTAAATGCACAAACAGTAATTTCTCCGCATTGCAAGGTGCAATTCTGAAATTTTTTGCTTTTTCCTGCTCCTCTTAGCATGATAAAGAAGATTCAAAGAGAGTGAGATGCCAGTTCCTTTCATTCAGTCAGTAGCTTCAATCATTTCTGGACGTTTTTCAATGGCAAAAATCAATGAATATTGTAAATGCACAAACAGTAATTTCTCCGCATTGCAAGGTGCAATTCTGAAATTTTTTGCTTTTTCCTGCTCCTCTTAGCATGATAAAGAAGATTCAAAGAGAGTGAGATGCCAGCTCCTTTCATTCAGTCAGTAGCTTCAAACATTTCTGGTATATGAATAACATGATGTTTTTCAATGGCAAAAATCAATGAATATTGTAAATGCACAAACAGTAATTTCTCCGCATTGCAAGGTGCAATTCTGAAATTTTTTGCTTTTTCCTGCTCCTCTTAGCATGATAAAGAAGATTCAAAGAGAGTGAGATGCCAGCTCCTTTCATTCAGTCAGTAGCTTCAAACATTTCTGGTATATGAATAACATGATGTTTTTCAATGGCAAAAATCAATGAATATTGTAAATGCACAAACAGTAATTTCTCCGCATTGCAAGGTGCAATTCTGAAATTTTTTGCTTTTTCATGCTCCTCTTAGCATGATAAAGAAGATTCAAAGAGAGTGAGATGCCAGCTCCTTTCATTCAGTCAGTAGCTTCAATCATTTCTGGACGTTTTTCAATGGCAAAAATCAATGAATATTGTAAATGCACAAACAGTAATTTCTCCGCATTGCAAGGTGCAATTCTGAAATTTTTTGCTTTTTCCTGCTCCTCTTAGCATGATAAAGAAGATTCAAAGAGAGTGAGATGCCAGCTCCTTTCATTCAGTCAGTAGCTTCAATCATTTCTGGACGTTTTTCAATGGCAAAAATCAATGAATATTGTAAATGCACAAACAGTAATTTCTCCGCATTGCAAGCTGCAATTCTGAAATTTTTTGCTTTTTCCTGCTCCTCTTAGCATGATAAAGAAGATTCAAAGAGAGTGAGATGCCAGCTCCTTTCATTCAGTCAGTAGCTTCAAACATTTCTGGTATATGAATAACATGATGTTTTTCAATGGCAAAAATCAATGAATATTGTAAATGCACAAACAGTAATTTCTCCGCATTGCAAGGTGCAATTCTGAAATTTTTTGCTTTTTCCTGCTCCTCTTAGCATGATAAAGAAGATTCAAAGAGAGTGAGATGCCAGCTCCTTTCATTCAGTCAGTAGCTTCAATCATTTCTGGACGTTTTTCAATGGCAAAAATCAATGAATATTGTAAATGCACAAACAGTAATTTCTCCGCATTGCAAGGTGCAATTCTGAAATTTTTTGCTTTTTCCTGCTCCTCTTAGCATGACAAAGAAGATTCAAAGAGAGTAAGATGCCAGCTCCTTTCATTCAGTCAGTAGCTTCAATCATTTCTGGTATATGAATAACATGATGTTTTTCAATGGCAAAAATCAATGAATATTGTAAATGCACAAACAGTAATTTCTCCGCATTGCAAGGTGCAATTCTGAAATTTTTTGCTTTTTCCTGCTCCTCTTAGCATGATAAAGAAGATTCAAAGAGAGTGAGATGCCAGTTCCTTTCATTCAGTCAGTAGCTTCAATCATTTCTGGACGTTTTTCAATGGCAAAAATCAATGAATATTGTAAATGCACAAACAGTAATTTCTCCGCATTGCAAGGTGCAATTCTGAAATTTTTTGCTTTTTCCTGCTCCTCTTAGCATGATAAAGAAGATTCAAAGAGAGTTAGATGCCAGCTCCTTTCATTCAGTCAGTAGCTTCAAACATTTCTGGTATATGAATAACATGATGTTTTTCAATGGCAAAAATCAATGAATATTGTAAAAGCACAAACAGTAATTTCTCCGCATTGCAAGGTGCAATTCTGAAATTTTTTGCTTTTTCCTGCTCCTCTTAGCATGATAAAGAAGATTCAAAGAGAGTGAGATGCCAGCTCCTTTCATTCAGTCAGTAGCTTCAATCATTTCTGGACGTTTTTCAATGGCAAAAATCAATGAATATTGTAAATGCACAAACAGTAATTTCTCCGCATTGCAAGGTGCAATTCTGAAATTTTTTGCTTTTTCCTGCTCCTCTTAGCATGATAAAGAAGATTCAAAGAGAGTGAGATGCCAGCTCCTTTCATTCAGTCAGTAGCTTCAATCATTTCTGGTATATGAATAACATGATGTTTTTCAATGGCAAAAATCAATGAATATTGTAAATGCACAAACAGTAATTTCTCCACATTGCAAGGTGCAATTCTGAAATTTTTTGCTTTTTCCTGCTCCTCTTAGCATGATAAAGAAGATTCAAAGAGAGTGAGATGCCAGCTCCTTTCATTCAGTCAGTAGCTTCAATCATTTCTGGACGTTTTTCAATGGCAAAAATCAATGAATATTGTAAATGCACAAACAGTAATTTCTCCGCATTGCAAGGTGCAATTCTGAAATTTTTTGCTTTTTCCTGCTCCTCTTAGCATGATAAAGAAGATTCAAAGAGAGCGAGATGCCAGCTCCTTTCATTCAGTCAGTAGCTTCAATCATTTCTGGTATATGAATAACATGATGTTTTTCAATGGCAAAAATCAATGAATATTGTAAATGTACAAACAGTAATTTCTCCGCATTGCAAGGTGCAATTGTGAAATTTTTTGCTTTTTCCTGCTCCTCTTAGCATGATAAAGAAGATTCAAAGAGAGTGAGATGCCAGCTCCTTTCATTCAGTCAGTAGCTTCAATTATTTCTGGACGTTTTTCAATGGCAAAAATCAATGAATATTGTAAATGCACAAACAGTAATTTCTCCGCATTGCAAGGTGCAATTCTGAAATTTTTTGCTTTTTCCTGCTCCTCTTAGCATGATAAAGAAGATTCAAAGAGAGTGAGATGCCAGCTCCTTTCATTCAGTCAGTAGCTTCAAACATTTCTGGTATATGAATAACATGATGTTTTTCAATGGCAAAAATCAATGAATATTGTAAATGCACAAACAGTAATTTCTCCGCATTGCAAGGTGCAATTCTGAAATTTTTTGCTTTTTCCTGCTCCTCTTAGCATGATAAAGAAGATTCAAAGAGAGTGAGATGCCAGCTCCTTTCATTCAGTCAGTAGCTTCAATCATTTCTGGACGTTTTTCAATGGCAAAAATCAATGAATATTGTAAATGCACAAACAGTAATTTCTCCGCATTGCAAGGTGCAATTCTGAAATTTTTTGCTTTTTCCTGCTCCTCTTAGCATGATAAAGAAGATTCAAAGAGAGTGAGATGCCAGCTCCTTTCATTCAGTCAGTAGCTTCAATCATTTCTGGTATATGAATAACATGATGTTTTTCAATGGCAAAAATCAATGAATATTGTAAATGCACAAACAGTAATTTCTCCGCATTGCAAGGTGCAATTCTGAAATTTTTTGCTTTTTCCTGCTCCTCTTAGCATGATAAAGAAGATTCAAAGAGAGTGAGATGCCAGCTCCTTTCATTCAGTCAGTAGCTTCAAACATTTCTGGTATATGAATAACATGATGTTTTTCAATGGCAAAAATCAATGAATATTGTAAATGCACAAACAGTAATTTCTCCGCATTGCAAGGTGCAATTCTGAAATTTTTTGCTTTTTCCTGCTCCTCTTAGCATGATAAAGAAGATTCAAAGAGAGTGAGATGCCAGCTCCTTTCATTCAGTCAGTAGCTTCAATCATTTCTGGACGTTTTTCAATGGCAAAAATCAATGAATATTGTAAATGCACAAACAGTAATTTCTCCGCATTGCAAGGTGCAATTCTGAAATTTTTTGCTTTTTCCTGCTCCTCTTAGCATGATAAAGAAGATTCAAAGAGAGTGAGATGTCAGCTCCTTTCATTCAGTCAGTAGCTTCAAACATTTCTGGTATATGAATAACATGATGTTTTTCAATGGCAAAAATCAATGAATTTTGTAAATGCACAAACAGTAATTTCTCCGCATTGCAAGGTGCAATTCTGAAATTTTTTGCTTTTTCCTGCTCCTCTTAGCATGATAAAGAAGATTCAAAGAGAGTGAGATGCCAGTTCCTTTCATTCAGTCAGTAGCTTCAATCATTTCTGGACGTTTTTCAATGGCAAAAATCAATGAATATTGTAAATGCACAAACAGTAATTTCTCCGCATTGCAAGGTGCAATTCTGAAATTTTTTGCTTTTTCCTGCTCCTCTTAGCATGATAAAGAAGATTCAAAGAGAGTGAGATGCCAGCTCCTTTCATTCAGTCAGTAGCTTCAATCATTTCTGGTATATGAATAACATGATGTTTTTCAATGGCAAAAATCAATGAATATTGTAAATGCACAAACAGTAATTTCTCCGCATTGCAAGGTGCAATTCTGAATTTTTTTGCTTTTTCCTGCTCCTCTTAGCATGATAAAGAAGATTCAAAGAGAGTGAGATGCCAGCTCCTTTCATTCAGTCAGTAGCTTCAATCATTTCTGGACGTTTTTCAATGGCAAAAATCAATGAATATTGTAAATGCACAAACAGTAATTTCTCCGCATTGCAAGGTGCAATTCTGAAATTTTTTGCTTTTTTCTGCTCCTCTTAGCATGATAAACAAGATTCAAAGAGAGTGAGATGCCAGCTCCTTTCATTCAGTCAGTAGCTTCAATCATTTCTGGACGTTTTTCAATGGCAAAAATCAATGAATATTGTAAATGCACAAACAGTAATTTCTCCGCATTGCAAGGTGCAATTCTGAAATTTTTTGCTTTTTCCTGCTCCTCTTAGCATGATAAAGAAGATTCAAAGAGAGTGAGATGCCAGCTCCTTTCATTCAGTCAGTAGCTTCAAACATTTCTGGTATATGAATAACATGATGTTTTTCAATGGCAAAAATCAATGAATATTGTAAATGCACAAACAGTAATTTCTCCGCATTGCAATGTGCAAGTCTGAAATTTTTTGCTTTTTCCTGCTCCTCTTAGCATGATAAAGAAGATTCAAAGAGAGTGAGATGCCAGCTACTTTCATTCAGTCAGTAGCTTCAATCATTTCTGGACGTTTTTCAATGGTAAAAATCAATGAATATTGTAAATGCACAAACAGTAATTTCTCCACATTGCAAGGTGCAATTCTGAAATTTTTTGCTTTTTCCTGCTCCTCTTAGCATGATAAAGAAGATTCAAAGAGAGTGAGATGCCAGCTCCTTTCATTCAGTCAGTAGCTTCAATCATTTCTGGTATATGAATAACATGATGTTTTTCAATGGCAAAAATCAATGAATATTGTAAATGCACAAACAGTAATTTCTCCGCATTGCAAGGTGCAATTCTGAAATTTTTTGCTTTTTCCTGCTCCTCTTAGCATGATAAAGAAGATTCAAAGAGAGTGAGATGCCAGCTCCTTTCATTCAGTCAGTAGCTTCAATCATTTCTGGACGTTTTTCAATGGCAAAAATCAATGAATATTGTAAATGCACAAACAGTAATTTCTCCGCATTGCAAGGTGCAATTCTGAAATTTTTTGCTTTTTCCTGCTCCTCTTAGCATGATAAAGAAGATTCAAAGAGAGTGAGATGTCAGCTCCTTTCATTCAGTCAGTAGCTTCAAACATTTCTGGTATATGAATAACATGATGTTTTTCAATGGCAAAAATCAATGAATTTTGTAAATGCACAAACAGTAATTTCTCCGCATTGCAAGGTGCAATTCTGAAATTTTTTGCTTTTTCCTGCTCCTCTTAGCATGATAAAGAAGATTCAAAGAGAGTGAGATGCCAGTTCCTTTCATTCAGTCAGTAGCTTCAATCATTTCTGGACGTTTTTCAATGGCAAAAATCAATGAATATTGTAAATGCACAAACAGTAATTTCTCCGCATTGCAAGGTGGAATTCTGAAATTTTTTGCTTTTTCCTGCTCCTCTTAGCATGATAAAGAAGATTCAAAGAGAGTGAGATGCCAGCTCCTTTCATTCAGTCAGTAGCTTCAATCATTTCTGGTATATGAATAACATGATGTTTTTCAATGGCAAAAATCAATGAATATTGTAAATGCACAAACAGTAATTTCTCCGCATTGCAAGGTGCAATTCTGAAATTTTTTGCTTTTTCCTGCTCCTCTTAGCATGATAAAGAAGATTCAAAGAGAGTGAGATGCCAGCTCCTTTCATTCAGTCAGTAGCTTCAATCATTTCTGGACGTTTTTCAATGGCAAAAATCAATGAATTTTGTAAATGCACAAACAGTAATTTCTCCGCATTGCAAGGTGCAATTCTGAAATTTTTTGCTTTTTCCTGCTCCTCTTAGCATGATAAAGAAGATTCAAAGAGAGTGAGATGCCAGTTCCTTTCATTCAGTCAGTAGCTTCAATCATTTCTGGACGTTTTTCAATGGCAAAAATCAATGAATATTGTAAATGCACAAACAGTAATTTCTCCGCATTGCAAGGTGCAATTCTGAAATTTTTTGCTTTTTCCTGCTCCTCTTAGCATGATAAAGAAGATTCAAAGAGAGTGAGATGCCAGCTCCTTTCATTCAGTCAGTAGCTTCAATCATTTCTGGTATATGAATAACATGATGTTTTTCAATGGCAAAAATCAATGAATATTGTAAATGCAAAAACAGTAATTTCTCCGCATTGCAAGGTGCAATTCTGAAATTTTTTGCTTTTTCCTGCTCCTCTTAGCATGATAAAGAAGATTCAAAGAGAGTGAGATGCCAGCTCCTTTCATTCAGTCAGTAGCTTCAATCATTTCTGGACGTTTTTCAATGGCAAAAATCAATGAATATTGTAAATGCACAAACAGTAATTTCTCCGCATTGCAAGGTGCAATTCTGAAATTTTTTGCTTTTTCCTGCTCCTCTTAGCATGATAAAGAAGATTCAAAGAGAGTGAGATGTCAGCTCCTTTCATTCAGTCAGTAGCTTCAAACATTTCTGGTATATGAATAACATGATGTTTTTCAATGGCAAAAATCAATTAATTTTGTAAATGCACAAACAGTAATTTCTCCGCATTGCAAGGTGCAATTCTGAAATTTTTTGCTTTTTCCTGCTCCTCTTAGCATGATAAAGAAGATTCAAAGAGAGTGAGATGCCAGTTCCTTTCATTCAGTCAGTAGCTTCAATCATTTCTGGACGTTTTTCAATGGCAAAAATCAATGAATATTGTAAATGCACAAACAGTAATTTCTCCGCATTGCAAGGTGCAATTCTGAAATTTTTTGCTTTTTCCTGCTCCTCTTAGCATGATAAAGAAGATTCAAAGAGAGTGAGATGCCAGCTCCTTTCATTCAGTCAGTAGCTTCAATCATTTCTGGTATATGAATAACATGATGTTTTTCAATGGCAAAAATCAATGAATATTGTAAATGCACAAACAGTAATTTCTCCGCATTGCAAGGTGCAATTCTGAAATTTTTTGCTTTTTCCTGCTCCTCTTAGCATGATAAAGAAGATTCAAAGAGAGTGAGATGCCAGCTCCTTTCATTCAGTCAGTAGCTTCAATCATTTCTGGACGTTTTTCAATGGCAAAAATCAATGAATATTGTAAATGCACAAACAGTAATTTCTCCGCATTGCAAGGTGGAATTCTGAAATTTTTTGCTTTTTCCTGCTCCTCTTAGCATGATAAAGAAGATTCAAAGAGAGTGAGATGCCAGCTCCTTTCATTCAGTCAGTAGCTTCAATCATTTCTGGTATATGAATAACATGATGTTTTTCAATGGCAAAAATCAATGAATATTGTAAATGCACAAACAGTAATTTCTCCGCATTGCAAGGTGCAATTCTGAAATTTTTTGCTTTTTCCTGCTCCTCTTAGCATGATAAAGAAGATTCAAAGAGAGTGAGATGCCAGCTCCTTTCATTCAGTCAGTAGCTTCAATCATTTCTGGACGTTTTTCAATGGCAAAAATCAATGAATATTGTAAATGCACAAACAGTAATTTCTCCGCATTGCAAGGTGGAATTCTGAAATTTTTTGCTTTTTCCTGCTCCTCTTAGCATGATAAAGAAGATTCAAAGAGAGTGAGATGCCAGCTCCTTTCATTCAGTCAGTAGCTTCAATCATTTCTGGTATATGAATAACATGATGTTTTTCAATGGCAAAAATCAATGAATATTGTAAATGCACAAACAGTAATTTCTCCGCATTGCAAGGTGCAATTCTGAAATTTTTTGCTTTTTCCTGCTCCTCTTAGCATGATAAAGAAGATTCAAAGAGAGTGAGATGCCAGCTCCTTTCATTCAGTCAGTAGCTTCAATCATTTCTGGACGTTTTTCAATGGCAAAAATCAATGAATTTTGTAAATGCACAAACAGTAATTTCTCCGCATTGCAAGGTGCAATTCTGAAATTTTTTGCTTTTTCCTGCTCCTCTTAGCATGATAAAGAAGATTCAAAGAGAGTGAGATGCCAGTTCCTTTCATTCAGTCAGTAGCTTCAATCATTTCTGGACGTTTTTCAATGGCAAAAATCAATGAATATTGTAAATGCACAAACAGTAATTTCTCCGCATTGCAAGGTGCAATTCTGAAATTTTTTGCTTTTTCCTGCTCCTCTTAGCATGATAAAGAAGATTCAAAGAGAGTGAGATGCCAGCTCCTTTCATTCAGTCAGTAGCTTCAATCATTTCTGGTATATGAATAACATGATGTTTTTCAATGGCAAAAATCAATGAATATTGTAAATGCAAAAACAGTAATTTCTCCGCATTGCAAGGTGCAATTCTGAAATTTTTTGCTTTTTCCTGCTCCTCTTAGCATGATAAAGAAGATTCAAAGAGAGTGAGATGCCAGCTCCTTTCATTCAGTCAGTAGCTTCAATCATTTCTGGACGTTTTTCAATGGCAAAAATCAATGAATATTGTAAATGCACAAACAGTAATTTCTCCGCATTGCAAGGTGCAATTCTGAAATTTTTTGCTTTTTCCTGCTCCTCTTAGCATGATAAAGAAGATTCAAAGAGAGTGAGATGTCAGCTCCTTTCATTCAGTCAGTAGCTTCAAACATTTCTGGTATATGAATAACATGATGTTTTTCAATGGCAAAAATCAATTAATTTTGTAAATGCACAAACAGTAATTTCTCCGCATTGCAAGGTGCAATTTTGAAATTTTTTGCTTTTTCCTGCTCCTCTTAGCATGATAAAGAAGATTCAAAGAGAGTGAGATGCCAGTTCCTTTCATTCAGTCAGTAGCTTCAATCATTTCTGGACGTTTTTCAATGGCAAAAATCAATGAATATTGTAAATGCACAAACAGTAATTTCTCCGCATTGCAAGGTGCAATTCTGAAATTTTTTGCTTTTTCCTGCTCCTCTTAGCATGATAAAGAAGATTCAAAGAGAGTGAGATGCCAGCTCCTTTCATTCAGTCAGTAGCTTCAATCATTTCTGGTATATGAATAACATGATGTTTTTCAATGGCAAAAATCAATGAATATTGTAAATGCACAAACAGTAATTTCTCCGCATTGCAAGGTGCAATTCTGAAATTTTTTGCTTTTTCCTGCTCCTCTTAGCATGATAAAGAAGATTCAAAGAGAGTGAGATGCCAGCTCCTTTCATTCAGTCAGTAGCTTCAATCATTTCTGGACGTTTTTCAATGGCAAAAATCAATGAATTTTGTAAATGCACAAACAGTAATTTCTCCGCATTGCAAGGTGCAATTCTGAAATTTTTTGCTTTTTCCTGCTCCTCTTAGCATGATAAAGAAGATTCAAAGAGAGTGAGATGCCAGTTCCTTTCATTCAGTCAGTAGCTTCAATCATTTCTGGACGTTTTTCAATGGCAAAAATCAATGAATATTGTAAATGCACAAACAGTAATTTCTCCGCATTGCAAGGTGCAATTCTGAAATTTTTTGCTTTTTCCTGCTCCTCTTAGCATGATAAAGAAGATTCAAAGAGAGTGAGATGCCAGCTCCTTTCATTCAGTCAGTAGCTTCAATCATTTCTGGTATATGAATAACATGATGTTTTTCAATGGCAAAAATCAATGAATATTGTAAATGCAAAAACAGTAATTTCTCCGCATTGCAAGGTGCAATTCTGAAATTTTTTGCTTTTTCCTGCTCCTCTTAGCATGATAAAGAAGATTCAAAGAGAGTGAGATGCCAGCTCCTTTCATTCAGTCAGTAGCTTCAATCATTTCTGGACGTTTTTCAATGGCAAAAATCAATGAATATTGTAAATGCACAAACAGTAATTTCTCCGCATTGCAAGGTGCATTTCTGAAATTTTTTGCTTTTTCCTGCTCCTCTTAGCATGATAAACAAGATTCAAAGAGAGTGAGATGCCAGCTCCTTTCATTCAGTCAGTAGCTTCAATCATTTCTGGATGTTTTTCAATGGCAAAAATCAATGAATATTGTAAATGCACAAACAGTAATTTCTCCGCATTGCAAGGTGCAATTCTGAAATTTTTTGCTTTTTCCTGCTCCTCTTAGCATGATAAAGAAGATTCAAAGAGAGTGAGATGCCAGCTCCTTTCATTCAGTCAGTAGCTTCAAACATTTCTGGTATATGAATAACATGATGTTTTTCAATGGCAAAAATCAATGAATATTGTAAATGCACAAACAGTAATTTCTCCGCATTGCAAGGTGCAAGTCTGAAATTTTTTGCTTTTTCCTGCTCCTCTTAGCATGATAAAGAAGATTCAAAGAGAGTGAGATGCCAGCTACTTTCATTCAGTCAGTAGCTTCAATCATTTCTGGACGTTTTTCAATGGTAAAAATCAATGAATATTGTAAATGCACAAACAGTAATTTCTCCACATTGCAAGGTGCAATTCTGAAATTTTTTGCTTTTTCCTGCTCCTCTTAGCATGATAAAGAAGATTCAAAGAGAGTGAGATGCCAGCTCCTTTCATTCAGTCAGTAGCTTCAAACATTTCTGGTATATGAATAACATGATGTTTTTCAATGGCAAAAATCAATGAATATTGTAAATGCACAAACAGTAATTTCTCTGCATTGCAAGGTGCAATTCTGAAATTTTTTGCTTTTTCCTGCTCCTCTTAGCATGATAAAGAAGATTCAAAGAGAGTGAGATGCCAGCTACTTTCATTCAGTCAGTAGCTTCAATCATTTCTGGACGTTTTTCAATGGTAAAAATCAATGAATATTGTAAATGCACAAACAGTAATTTCTCCACATTGCAAGGTGAAATTCTGAAATTTTTTGCTTTTTCCTGCTCCTCTTAGCATGATAAAGAAGATTCAAAGAGAGTGAGATGCCAGCTCCTTTCATTCAGTCAGTAGCTTCAAACATTTCTGGTATATGAATAACATGATGTTTTTCAATGGCAAAAATCAATGAATATTGTAAATGCACAAACAGTAATTTCTCCGCATTGCAAGGTGCAATTCTGAAATTTTTTGCTTTTTCCTGCTCCTCTTAGCATGATAAAGAAGATTCAAAGAGAGTGAGATGCCAGCTCCTTTCATTCAGTCAGTAGCTTCAAACATTTCTGGTATATGAATAACATGATGTTTTTCAATGGCAAAAATCAATGAATATTGTAAATGCACAAACAGTAATTTCTCCGCATTGCAAGGTGCAATTCTGAAATTTTTTGCTTTTTCCTGCTCCTCTTAGCATGATAAAGAATATTCAAAGAGAGTGAGATGCCAGCTCCTTTCATTCAGTCAGTAGCTTCAATCAT
This sequence comes from Phyllobates terribilis, assembly GCF_046119375.1. Lineage (NCBI taxonomy): Eukaryota > Metazoa > Chordata > Amphibia > Anura > Dendrobatidae > Phyllobates > Phyllobates terribilis. Next base: position 249,550 of record NW_027364182.1, read on the forward strand.
TTCTGGATGTTTTTCAATGGCAAAAATCAATGAATATTGTAAATGCACAAACTGTAATTTCTCCGCATTGCAAGGTGCAATTCTGAAATTTTTGGCTTTTTCCTGCTCCTCTTAGCATGATAAAGAAGATTCAAAGAGAGTGAGATGCCAGCTCCTTTCATTCAGTCAGTAGCTTCAATCATTTCTGGACGTTTTTCAATGGCAAAAATCAATGAATATTGTAAATGCACAAACAGTAATTTCTCCGCATTGCAAGGTGCAATTCTGAAATTTTTTGCTTTTTCCTGCTCCTCTTAGCATGATAAAGAAGATTCAAAGAGAGTGAGATGCCAGCTCCTTTCATTCAGTCAGTACCTTCAATCATTTCTGGATGTTTTTCAATGGCAAAAATCAATGAATATTGTAAATGCACAAACAGTAATTTCTCCGCATTGCAAGGTGCAATTCTGAAATTTTTTGCTTTTTCCCGCTCCTCTTAGCATGATAAAGAAGATTCAAAGAGAGTGAGGTGCCAGCTCCTTTCATTCAGTCAGTAGCTTCAAACATTTCTGGTATATGAATAACATGTTTTTCAAAGGCAAAAATCATTGAATATTGTAAATGCACAAACAGTAATTTCTCCACATTGCAAGATGCAATTCTGAAATTTTTTGATTTTTCCTGCTCCTCTTAGCATGATAAAGAAGATTCAAAGAGAGTGAGATGCCAGCTCCTTTCATTCAGTCAGTAGCTTCAATCATTTCTGGACGTTTTTCAATGGCAAAAATCAATGAATTTTGTAAATGCACAAACAGTAATTTCTCCGCATTGCAAGGTGCAATTCTGAAATTTTTTGCTTTTTCCTGCTCCTCTTAGCATGATAAAGAAGATTCAAAGAGAGTGAGATGCCAGCTCCTTTCATTCAGTCAGTAGCTTCAATCATTTCTGGACGTTTTTCAATGGCAAAAATCAATGAATATTGTAAATGCACAAACAGTAATTTCTCCGCATTGCAAGGTGCAATTCTGAAATTTTTTGCTTTTTCCTGCTCCTCTTAGCATGATAAAGAAGATTCAAAGAGAGTGAGATGCCAGCTCCTTTCATTCAGTCAGTAGCTTCAAACATTTCTGGTATATGAATAACATGATGTTTTTCAATGGCAAAAATCAATGAATATTGTAAATGCACAAACAGTAATTTCTCCGCATTGCAAGGTGCAAGTCTGAAATTTTTTGCTTTTTCCTGCTCCTCTTAGCATGATAAAGAAGATTCAAAGAGAGTGAGATGCCAGCTACTTTCATTCAGTCAGTAGCTTCAATCATTTCTGGACGTTTTTCAATGGTAAAAATCAATGAATATTGTAAATGCACAAACAGTAATTTCTCCACATTGCAAGGTGCAATTCTGAAATTTTTTGCTTTTTCCTGCTCCTCAGCATGATAAAGAAGATTCAAAGAGAGTGAGATGCCAGCTCCTTTCATTCAGTCAGTAGCTTCAAACATTTCTGGTATATGAATAACATGATGTTTTTCAATGGCAAAAATCAATGAATATTGTAAATGCACAAACAGTAATTTCTCCGCATTGCAATGTGCAATTCTGAAATTTTTTGCTTTTTCCTGCTCCTCTTAGCATGATAAAGAAGATTCAAAGAGAGTGAGATGCCAGCTCCTTTCATTCAGTCAGTAGCTTCAAACATTTCTGGTATATGAATAACATGATGTTTTTCAATGGCAAAAATCAATGAATATTGTAAATGCACAAAGAGTAATTTCTCCGCATTGCAAGGTGCAATTCTGAAATTTTTTGCTTTTTCCTGCTCCTCTTAGCATGATAAAGAAGATTCAAAGAGAGTGAGATGCCAGCTCCTTTCATTCAGTCAGTAGCTTCAATCATTTCTGGACGTTTTTCAATGGCAAAAATCAATGAATATTGTAAATGCACAAACAGTAATTTCTCCGCATTGCAAGGTGCAATTCTGAAATTTTTTGCTTTTTCCTGCTCCTCTTAGCATGATAAAGAAGATTCAAAGAGAGTGAGATGCCAGCTCCTTTCATTCAGTCAGTAGCTTCAATCATTTCTGGACGTTTTTCAATGGCAAAAATCAATGAATATTGTAAATGCACAAACAGTAATTTCTCCGCATTGCAAGGTGCAATTCTGAAATTTTTTGCTTTTTCCTGCTCCTCTTAGCATGATAAAGAAGATTCAAAGAGAGTGAGATGCCAGCTCCTTTCATTCAGTCAGTAGCTACAAACATTTCTGGTATATGAATAACATGATGTTTTTCAATGGCAAAAATCAATGAATATTGTAAATGCACAAACAGTAATTTCTCCGCATTGCAAGGTGCAATTCTGAAATTTTTTGCTTTTTCCTGCTCCTCTTAGCATGATAAAGAAGATTCAAAGAGAGTGAGATGCCAGCTCCTTTCATTCAGTCAGTAGCTTCAATCATTTCTGGACGTTTTTCAATGGCAAAAATCAATGAATATTGTAAATGCACAAACAGTAATTTCTCCGCATTGCAAGGTGCAATTCTGAAATTTTTTGCTTTTTCCTGCTCCTCTTAGCATGATAAAGAAGATTCAAAGAGAGTGAGATGCCAGCTCCTTTCATTCAGTCAGTAGCTTCAAACATTTCTGGTATATGAATAACATGATGTTTTTCAATGGCAAAAATCAATGAATATTGTAAATGCACAAAGAGTAATTTCTCCGCATTGCAAGGTGCAATTCTGAAATTTTTTGCTTTTTCCTGCTCCTCTTAGCATGATAAAGAAGATTCAAAGAGAGTGAGATGCCAGCTCCTTTCATTCAGTCAGTAGCTTCAATCATTTCTGGACGTTTTTCAATGGCAAAAATCAATGAATATTGTAAATGCACAAACAGTAATTTCTCCGCATTGCAAGGTGAAATTCTGAAATTTTTTGCTTTTTCCTGCTCCTCTTAGCATGATAAAGAAGATTCAAAGAGAGTGAGATGCCAGCTCCTTTCATTCAGTCAGTAGCTTCAATCATTTCTGGACGTTTTTCAATGGCAAAAATCAATGAATATTGTAAATGCACAAACAGTAATTTCTCCGCATTGCAAGGTGCAATTCTGAAATTTTTTGCTTTTTCCTGCTCCTCTTAGCATGATAAAGAAGATTCAAAGAGAGTGAGATGCCAGCTCCTTTCATTCAGTCAGTAGCTACAAACATTTCTGGTATATGAATAACATGATGTTTTTCAATGGCAAAAATCAATGAATATTGTAAATGCACAAACAGTAATTTCTCCGCATTGCAAGGTGCAATTCTGAAATTTTTTGCTTTTTCCTGCTCCTCTTAGCATGATAAAGAAGATTCAAAGAGAGTGAGATGCCAGCTCCTTTCATTCAGTCAGTAGCTTCAATCATTTCTGGACGTTTTTCAATGGCAAAAATCAATGAATATTGTAAATGCACAAACAGTAATTTCTCCGCATTGCAAGGTGCAATTCTGAAATTTTTTGCTTTTTCCTGCTCCTCTTAGCATGATAAAGAAGATTCAAAGAGAGTGAGATGCCAGCTCCTTTCATTCAGTCAGTAGCTTCAATCATTTCTGGACGTTTTTCAATGGCAAAAATCAATGAATATTGTAAATGCACAAACAGTAATTTCTCCGCATTGCAAGGTGCAATTCTGAAATTTTTTGCTTTTTCCTGCTCCTCTTAGCATGACAAAGAAGATTCAAAGAGAGTAAGATGCCAGCTCCTTTCATTCAGTCAGTAGCTTCAATCATTTCTGGTATATGAATAACATGATGTTTTTCAATGGCAAAAATCAATGAATATTGTAAATGCACAAACAGTAATTTCTCCGCATTGCAAGGTGCAATTCTGAAATTTTTTGCTTTTTCCTGCTCCTCTTAGCATGATAAAGAAGATTCAAAGAGAGTGAGATGCCAGCTCCTTTCATTCAGTCAGTAGCTTCAATCATTTCTGGACGTTTTTCAATGGCAAAAATCAATGAATATTGTAAATGCACAAACAGTAATTTCTCCGCATTGCAAGGTGCAATTCTGAAATTTTTTGCTTTTTCCTGCTCCTCTTAGCATGATAAAGAAGATTCAAAGAGAGTGAGATGCCAGCTCCTTTCATTCAGTCAGTAGCTTCAATCATTTCTGGACGTTTTTCAATGGCAAAAATCAATGAATATTGTAAATGCACAAACAGTAATTTCTCCGCATTGCAAGGTGCAATTCTGAAATTTTTTGCTTTTTCCTGCTCCTCTTAGCATGATAAAGAAGATTCAAAGAGAGTGAGATGCCAGCTCCTTTCATTCAGTCAGTAGCTTCAAACATTTCTGGTATATGAATAATATGATGTTTTTCAATGGCAAAAATCTATGAATATTGTAAAAGCACAAACAGTAATTTCTCCGCATTGCAAGGTGCAATTCTGAAATTTTTTGCTTTTTCCTGCTCCTCTTAGCATGATAAAGAAGATTCAAAGAGAGTGAGATGCCAGCTCCTTTCATTCAGTCAGTAGCTTCAATCATTTCTGGACGTTTTTCAATGGCAAAAATCAATGAATATTGTAAATGCACAAACAGTAATTTCTCCGCATTGCAAGGTGCAATTCTGAAATTTTTTGCTTTTTCCTGCTCCTCTTAGCATGATAAAGAAGATTCAAAGAGAGTGAGATGCCAGCTCCTTTCATTCAGTCAGTAGCTTCAATCATTTCTGGTATATGAATAACATGATGTTTTTCAATGGCAAAAATCAATGAATATTGTAAATGCACAAACAGTAATTTCTCCGCATTGCAAGTTGCAATTCTGAAATTTTTTGCTTTTTCCTGCTCCTCTTAGCATGATAAAGAAGATTCAAAGAGAGTGAGATGCCAGCTCCTTTCATTCAGTCAGTAGCTTCAATCATTTCTGGACGTTTTTCAATGGCAAAAATCAATGAATATTGTAAATGCACAAACAGTAATTTCTCCGCATTGCAAGGTGCAATTCTGAAATTTTTTGCTTTTTCCTGCTCCTCTTAGCATGATAAAGAAGATTCAAAGAGAGTGAGATGCCAGCTCCTTTCATTCAGTCAGTAGCTTCAATCATTTCTGGACGTTTTTCAATGGCAAAAATCAATGAATATTGTAAATGCACAAACAGTAATTTCTCCGCATTGCAAGGTGCAATTCTGAAATTTTTTGCTTTTTCCTGCTCCTCTTAGCATGATAAAGAAGATTCAAAGAGAGTGAGATGCCAGCTCCTTTCATTCAGTCAGTAGCTTCAAACATTTCTGGTATATGAATAACATGATGTTTTTCAATGGCAAAAATCAATGAATATTGTAAATGCACAAACAGTAATTTCTCCGCATTGCAAGGTGCAATTCTGAAATTTTTTGCTTTTTCCTGCTCCTCTTAGCATGATAAAGAAGATTCAAAGAGAGTGAGATGCCAGCTCCTTTCATTCAGTCAGTAGATTCAATCATTTCTGGACGTTTTTCAATGGCAAAAATCAATGAATATTGTAAATGCACAAACAGTAATTTCTCCGCATTGCAAGGTGCAATTCTGAAATTTTTTGCTTTTTCCTGCTCCTCTTAGCATGATAAAGAAGATTCAAAGAGAGTGAGATGTCAGCTCCTTTCATTCAGTCAGTAGCTTCAAACATTTCTGGTATATGAATAACATGATGTTTTTCAATGGCAAAAATCAATGAATTTTGTAAATGCACAAACAGTAATTTCTCCGCATTGCAAGGTGCAATTCTGAAATTTTTTGCTTTTTCCTGCTCCTCTTAGCATGATAAAGAAGATTCAAAGAGAGTGAGATGCCAGTTCCTTTCATTCAGTCAGTAGCTTCAATCATTTCTGGACGTTTTTCAATGGCAAAAATCAATGAATATTGTAAATGCACAAACAGTAATTTCTCCGCATTGCAAGGTGCAATTCTGAAATTTTTTGCTTTTTCCTGCTCCTCTTAGCATGATAAAGAAGATTCAAAGAGAGTGAGATGCCAGCTCCTTTCATTCAGTCAGTAGCTTCAATCATTTCTGGTATATGAATAACATGATGTTTTTCAATGGCAAAAATCAATGAATATTGTAAATGCACAAACAGTAATTTCTCCGCATTGCAAGGTGCAATTCTGAATTTTTTTGCTTTTTCCTGCTCCTCTTAGCATGATAAAGAAGATTCAAAGAGAGTGAGATGCCAGCTCCTTTCATTCAGTCAGTAGCTTCAATCATTTCTGGACGTTTTTCAATGGCAAAAATCAATGAATATTGTAAATGCACAAACAGTAATTTCTCCGCATTGCAAGGTGCAATTCTGAAATTTTTTGCTTTTTCCTGCTCCTCTTAGCATGATAAACAAGATTCAAAGAGAGTGAGATGCCAGCTCCTTTCATTCAGTCAGTAGCTTCAATCATTTCTGGACGTTTTTCAATGGCAAAAATCAATGAATATTGTAAATGCACAAACAGTAATTTCTCCGCATTGCAAGGTGCAATTCTGAAATTTTTTGCTTTTTCCTGCTCCTCTTAGCATGATAAAGAAGATTCAAAGAGAGTGAGATGCCAGCTCCTTTCATTCAGTCAGTAGCTTCAAACATTTCTGGTATATGAATAACATGATGTTTTTCAATGGCAAAAATCAATGAATATTGTAAATGCACAAACAGTAATTTCTCCGCATTGCAAGGTGCAAGTCTGAAATTTTTTGCTTTTTCCTGCTCCTCTTAGCATGATAAAGAAGATTCAAAGAGAGTGAGATGCCAGCTACTTTCATTCAGTCAGTAGCTTCAATCATTTCTGGACGTTTTTCAATGGTAAAAATCAATGAATATTGTAAATGCACAAACAGTAATTTCTCCACATTGCAAGGTGCAATTCTGAAATTTTTTGCTTTTTCCTGCTCCTCTTAGCATGATAAAGAAGATTCAAAGAGAGTGAGATGCCAGCTCCTTTCATTCAGTCAGTAGCTTCAATCATTTCTGGTATATGAATAACATGATGTTTTTCAATGGCAAAAATCAATGAATATTGTAAATGCACAAACAGTAATTTCTCCGCATTGCAAGGTGCAATTCTGAAATTTTTTGCTTTTTCCTGCTCCTCTTAGCATGATAAAGAAGATTCAAAGAGAGTGAGATGCCAGCTCCTTTCATTCAGTCAGTAGCTTCAATCATTTCTGGACGTTTTTCAATGGCAAAAATCAATGAATATTGTAAATGCACAAACAGTAATTTCTCCGCATTGCAAGGTGCAATTCTGAAATTTTTTGCTTTTTCCTGCTCCTCTTAGCATGATAAAGAAGATTCAAAGAGAGTGAGATGTCAGCTCCTTTCATTCAGTCAGTAGCTTCAAACATTTCTGGTATATGAATAACATGATGTTTTTCAATGGCAAAAATCAATGAATTTTGTAAATGCACAAACAGTAATTTCTCCGCATTGCAAGGTGCAATTCTGAAATTTTTTGCTTTTTCCTGCTCCTCTTAGCATGATAAAGAAGATTCAAAGAGAGTGAGATGCCAGTTCCTTTCATTCAGTCAGTAGCTTCAATCATTTCTGGACGTTTTTCAATGGCAAAAATCAATGAATATTGTAAATGCACAAACAGTAATTTCTCCGCATTGCAAGGTGCAATTCTGAAATTTTTTGCTTTTTCCTGCTCCTCTTAGCATGATAAAGAAGATTCAAAGAGAGTGAGATGCCAGCTCCTTTCATTCAGTCAGTAGCTTCAATCATTTCTGGTATATGAATAACATGATGTTTTTCAATGGCAAAAATCAATGAATATTGTAAATGCACAAACAGTAATTTCTCCGCATTGCAAGGTGCAATTCTGAAATTTTTTGCTTTTTCCTGCTCCTCTTAGCATGATAAAGAAGATTCAAAGAGAGTGAGATGCCAGCTCCTTTCATTCAGTCAGTAGCTTCAATCATTTCTGGACGTTTTTCAATGGCAAAAATCAATGAATATTGTAAATGCACAAACAGTAATTTCTCCGCATTGCAAGGTGCAATTCTGAAATTTTTTGCTTTTTCCTGCTCCTCTTAGCATGATAAAGAAGATTCAAAGAGAGTGAGATGCCAGCTCCTTTCATTCAGTCAGTAGCTTCAATCATTTCTGGTATATGAATAACATGATGTTTTTCAATGGCAAAAATCAATGAATATTGTAAATGCACAAACAGTAATTTCTCCGCATTGCAAGGTGCAATTCTGAATTTTTTTGCTTTTTCCTGCTCCTCTTAGCATGATAAAGAAGATTCAAAGAGAGTGAGATGCCAGCTCCTTTCATTCAGTCAGTAGCTTCAATCATTTCTGGACGTTTTTCAATGGCAAAAATCAATGAATATTGTAAATGCACAAACAGTAATTTCTCCGCATTGCAAGGTGCAATTCTGAAATTTTTTGCTTTTTCCTGCTCCTCTTAGCATGATAAACAAGATTCAAAGAGAGTGAGATGCCAGCTCCTTTCATTCAGTCAGTAGCTTCAATCATTTCTGGACGTTTTTCAATGGCAAAAATCAATGAATATTGTAAATGCACAAACAGTAATTTCTCCGCATTGCAAGGTGCAATTCTGAAATTTTTTGCTTTTTCCTGCTCCTCTTAGCATGATAAAGAAGATTCAAAGAGAGTGAGATGCCAGCTCCTTTCATTCAGTCAGTAGCTTCAAACATTTCTGGTATATGAATAACATGATGTTTTTCAATGGCAAAAATCAATGAATATTGTAAATGCACAAACAGTAATTTCTCCGCATTGCAAGGTGCATGTCTGAAATTTTTTGCTTTTTCCTGCTCCTCTTAGCATGATAAAGAAGATTCAAAGAGAGTGAGATGCCAGCTACTTTCATTCAGTCAGTAGCTTCAATCATTTCTGGACGTTTTTCAATGGTAAAAATCAATGAATATTGTAAATGCACAAACAGTAATTTCTCCACATTGCAAGGTGCAATTCTGAAATTTTTTGCTTTTTCCTGCTCCTCTTAGCATGATAAAGAAGATTCAAAGAGAGTGAGATGCCAGCTCCTTTCATTCAGTCAGTAGCTTCAATCATTTCTGGTATATGAATAACATGATGTTTTTCAATGGCAAAAATCAATGAATATTGTAAATGCACAAACAGTAATTTCTCCGCATTGCAAGGTGCAATTCTGAAATTTTTTGCTTTTTCCTGCTCCTCTTAGCATGATAAAGAAGATTCAAAGAGAGTGAGATGCCAGCTCCTTTCATTCAGTCAGTAGCTTCAATCATTTCTGGACGTTTTTCAATGGCAAAAATCAATGAATATTGTAAATGCACAAACAGTAATTTCTCCGCATTGCAAGGTGCAATTCTGAAATTTTTTGCTTTTTCCTGCTCCTCTTAGCATGATAAAGAAGATTCAAAGAGAGTGAGATGTCAGCTCCTTTCATTCAGTCAGTAGCTTCAAACATTTCTGGTATATGAATAACATGATGTTTTTCAATGGCAAAAATCAATGAATTTTGTAAATGCACAAACAGTAATTTCTCCGCATTGCAAGGTGCAATTCTGAAATTTTTTGCTTTTTCCTGCTCCTCTTAGCATGATAAAGAAGATTCAAAGAGAGTGAGATGCCAGTTCCTTTCATTCAGTCAGTAGCTTCAATCATTTCTGGACGTTTTTCAATGGCAAAAATCAATGAATATTGTAAATGCACAAACAGTAATTTCTCCGCATTGCAAGGTGCAATTCTGAAATTTTTTGCTTTTTCCTGCTCCTCTTAGCATGATAAAGAAGATTCAAAGAGAGTGAGATGCCAGCTCCTTTCATTCAGTCAGTAGCTTCAATCATTTCTGGTATATGAATAACATGATGTTTTTCAATGGCAAAAATCAATGAATATTGTAAATGCACAAACAGTAATTTCTCCGCATTGCAAGGTGCAATTCTGAAATTTTTTGCTTTTTCCTGCTCCTCTTAGCATGATAAAGAAGATTCAAAGAGAGTGAGATGCCAGCTCCTTTCATTCAGTCAGTAGCTTCAATCATTTCTGGACGTTTTTCAATGGCAAAAATCAATGAATATTGTAAATGCACAAACAGTAATTTCTCCGCATTGCAAGGTGCAATTCTGAAATTTTTTGCTTTTTCCTGCTCCTCTTAGCATGATAAAGAAGATTCAAAGAGAGTGAGATGCCAGCTCCTTTCATTCAGTCAGTAGCTTCAATCATTTCTGGACGTTTTTCAATGGCAAAAATCAATGAATATTGTAAATGCACAAACAGTAATTTCTCCGCATTGCAAGGTGCAATTCTGAAATTTTTTGCTTTTTCCTGCTCCTCTTAGCATGATAAAGAAGATTCAAAGAGAGTGAGATGTCAGCTCCTTTCATTCAGTCAGTAGCTTCAAACATTTCTGGTATATGAATAACATGATGTTTTTCAATGGCAAAAATCAATGAATTTTGTAAATGCACAAACAGTAATTTCTCCGCATTGCAAGGTGCAATTCTGAAATTTTTTGCTTTTTCCTGCTCCTCAGCATGATAAAGAAGATTCAAAGAGAGTGAGATGCCAGTTCCTTTCATTCAGTCAGTAGCTTCAATCATTTCTGGACGTTTTTCAATGGCAAAAATCAATGAATATTGTAAATGCACAAACAGTAATTTCTCCGCATTGCAAGGTGCAATTCTGAAATTTTTTGCTTTTTCCTGCTCCTCTTAGCATGATAAAGAAGATTCAAAGAGAGTGAGATGCCAGCTCCTTTCATTCAGTCAGTAGCTTCAATCATTTCTGGTATATGAATAACATGATGTTTTTCAATGGCAAAAATCAATGAATATTGTAAATGCACAAACAGTAATTTCTCCGCATTGCAAGGTGCAATTCTGAAATTTTTTGCTTTTTCCTGCTCCTCTTAGCATGATAAAGAAGATTCAAAGAGAGTGAGATGCCAGCTACTTTCATTCAGTCAGTAGCTTCAATCATTTCTGGACGTTTTTCAATGGTAAAAATCAATGAATATTGTAAATGCACAAACAGTAATTTCTCCACATTGCAAGGTGCAATTCTGAAATTTTTTGCTTTTTCCTGCTCCTCTTAGCATGATAAAGAAGATTCAAAGAGAGTGAGATGCCAGCTCCTTTCATTCAGTCAGTAGCTTCAAACATTTCTGGTATATGAATAACATGATGTTTTTCAATGGCAAAAATCAATGAATATTGTAAATGCACAAACAGTAATTTCTCTGCATTGCAAGGTGCAATTCTGAAATTTTTTGCTTTTTCCTGCTCCTCTTAGCATGATAAAGTAGATTCAAAGAGAGTGAGATGCCAGCTACTTTCATTCAGTCAGTAGCTTCAATCATTTCTGGACGTTTTTCAATGGTAAAAATCAATGAATATTGTAAATGCACAAACAGTAATTTCTCCACATTGCAAGGTGCAATTCTGAAATTTTTTGCTTTTTCCTGCTCCTCTTAGCATGATAAAGAAGATTCAGAGAGTGAGATGCCAGCTCCTTTCATTCAGTCAGTAGCTTCAAACATTTCTGGTATATGAATAACATGATGTTTTTCAATGGCAAAAATCAATGAATATTGTAAATGCACAAACAGTAATTTCTCCGCATTGCAAGGTGCAATTCTGAAATTTTTTGCTTTTTCCTGCTCCTCTTAGCATGATAAAGAAGATTCAAAGAGAGTGAGATGCCAGCTCCTTTCATTCAGTCAGTAGCTTCAAACATTTCTGGTATATGAATAACATGATGTTTTTCAATGGCAAAAATCAATGAATATTGTAAATGCACAAACAGTAATTTCTCCGCATTGCAAGGTGCAATTCTGAAATTTTTTGCTTTTTCCTGCTCCTCTTAGCATGATAAAGAAGATTCAAAGAGAGTGAGATGCCAGCTCCTTTCATTCAGTCAGTAGCTTCAATCATTTCTGGACGTTTTTCAATGGCAAAAATCAATGAATATTGTAAATGCACAAACAGTAATTTCTCCGCATTGCAAGGTGCAATTCTGAAATTTTTTGCTTTTTCCTGCTCCTCTTAGCATGATAAACAAGATTCAAAGAGAGTGAGATGCCAGCTCCTTTCATTCAGTCAGTAGCTTCAATCATTTCTGGACGTTTTTCAATGGCAAAAATCAATGAATATTGTAAATGCACAAACAGTAATTTCTCCGCATTGCAAGGTGCAATTCTGAAATTTTTTGCTTTTTCCTGCTCCTCTTAGCATGATAAAGAAGATTCAAAGAGAGTGAGATGCCAGCTCCTTTCATTCAGTCAGTAGCTTCAAACATTTCTGGTATATGAATAACATGATGTTTTTCAATGGCAAAAATCAATGAATATTGTAAATGCACAAACAGTAATTTCTCCGCATTGCAAGGTGCAAGTCTGAAATTTTTTGCTTTTTCCTGCTCCTCTTAGCATGATAAAGAAGATTCAAAGAGAGTGAGATGCCAGCTACTTTCATTCAGTCAGTAGCTTCAATCATTTCTGGACGTTTTTCAATGGTAAAAATCAATGAATATTGTAAATGCACAAACAGTAATTTCTCCACATTGCAAGGTGCAATTCTGAAATTTTTTGCTTTTTCCTGCTCCTCTTAGCATGATAAAGAAGATTCAAAGAGAGTGAGATGCCAGCTCCTTTCATTCAGTCAGTAGCTTCAATCATTTCTGGTATATGAATAACATGATGTTTTTCAATGGCAAAAATCAATGAATATTGTAAATGCACAAACAGTAATTTCTCCGCATTGCAAGGTGCAATTCTGAAATTTTTTGCTTTTTCCTGCTCCTCTTAGCATGATAAAGAAGATTCAAAGAGAGTGAGATGCCAGCTCCTTTCATTCAGTCAGTAGCTTCAATCATTTCTGGACGTTTTTCAATGGCAAAAATCAATGAATATTGTAAATGCACAAACAGTAATTTCTCCGCATTGCAAGGTGCAATTCTGAAATTTTTTGCTTTTTCCTGCTCCTCTTAGCATGATAAAGAAGATTCAAAGAGAGTGAGATGTCAGCTCCTTTCATTCAGTCAGTAGCTTCAAACATTTCTGGTATATGAATAACATGATGTTTTTCAATGGCAAAAATCAATGAATTTTGTAAATGCACAAACAGTAATTTCTCCGCATTGCAAGGTGCAATTCTGAAATTTTTTGCTTTTTCCTGCTCCTCTTAGCATGATAAAGAAGATTCAAAGAGAGTGAGATGCCAGTTCCTTTCATTCAGTCAGTAACTTCAATCATTTCTGGACGTTTTTCAATGGCAAAAATCAATGAATATTGTAAATGCACAAACAGTAATTTCTCCGCATTGCAAGGTGCAATTCTGAAATTTTTTGCTTTTTCCTGCTCCTCTTAGCATGATAAAGAAGATTCAAAGAGAGTGAGATGCCAGCTCCTTTCATTCAGTCAGTAGCTTCAATCATTTCTGGTATATGAATAACATGATGTTTTTCAATGGCAAAAATCAATGAATATTGTAAATGCACAAACAGTAATTTCTCCGCATTGCAAGGTGCAATTCTGAAATTTTTTGCTTTTTCCTGCTCCTCTTAGCATGATAAAGAAGATTCAAAGAGAGTGAGATGCCAGCTCCTTTCATTCAGTCAGTAGCTTCAATCATTTCTGGACGTTTTTCAATGGCAAAAATCAATGAATATTGTAAATGCACAAACAGTAATTTCTCCGCATTGCAAGGTGCAATTCTGAAATTTTTTGCTTTTTCCTGCTCCTCTTAGCATGATAAAGAAGATTCAAAGAGAGTGAGATGCCAGCTCCTTTCATTCAGTCAGTAGCTTCAATCATTTCTGGACGTTTTTCAATGGCAAAAATCAATGAATATTGTAAATGCACAAACAATAATTTCTCCGCATTGCAAGGTGCAATTCTGAAATTTTTTGCTTTTTCCTGCTCCTCTTAGCATGATAAAGAAGATTCAAAGAGAGTGAGATGCCAGCTCCTTTCATTCAGTCAGTAGCTTCAATCATTTCTGGACGTTTTTCAATGGCAAAAATCAATGAATATTGTAAATGCACAAACAGTAATTTCTCCGCATTGCAAGGTGCAATTCTGAAATTTTTTGCTTTTTCCTGCTCCTCTTAGCATGATAAACAAGATTCAAAGAGAGTGAGATGCCAGCTCCTTTCATTCAGTCAGTAGCTTCAATCATTTCTGGACGTTTTTCAATGGCAAAAATCAATGAATATTGTAAATGCACAAACAGTAATTTCTCCGCATTGCAAGGTGCAATTCTGAAATTTTTTGCTTTTTCCTGCTCCTCTTAGCATGATAAAGAAGATTCAAAGAGAGTGAGATGCCAGCTCCTTTCATTCAGTCAGTAGCTTCAAACATTTCTGGTATATGAATAACATGATGTTTTTCAATGGCAAAAATCAATGAATATTGTAAATGCACAAACAGTAATTTCTCCGCATTGCAAGGTGCAAGTCTGAAATTTTTTGCTTTTTCCTGCTCCTCTTAGCATGATAAAGAAGATTCAAAGAGAGTGAGATGCCAGCTACTTTCATTCAGTCAGTAGCTTCAATCATTTCTGGACGTTTTTCAATGGTAAAAATCAATGAATATTGTAAATGCACAAACAGTAATTTCTCCACATTGCAAGGTGCAATTCTGAAATTTTTTGCTTTTTCCTGCTCCTCTTAGCATGATAAAGAAGATTCAAAGAGAGTGAGATGCCAGCTCCTTTCATTCAGTCAGTAGCTTCAATCATTTCTGGTATATGAATAACATGATGTTTTTCAATGGCAAAAATCAATGAATATTGTAAATGCACAAACAGTAATTTCTCCGCATTGCAAGGTGCAATTCTGAAATTTTTTGCTTTTTCCTGCTCCTCTTAGCATGATAAAGATTCAAAGAGAGTGAGATGCCAGCTCCTTTCATTCAGTCAGTAGCTTCAATCATTTCTGGACGTTTTTCAATGGCAAAAATCAATGAATATTGTAAATGCACAAACAGTAATTTCTCCGCATTGCAAGGTGCAATTCTGAAATTTTTTGCTTTTTCCTGCTCCTCTTAGCATGATAAAGAAGATTCAAAGAGAGTGAGATGTCAGCTCCTTTCATTCAGTCAGTAGCTTCAAACATTTCTGGTATATGAATAACATGATGTTTTTCAATGGCAAAAATCAATGAATTTTGTAAATGCACAAACAGTAATTTCTCCGCATTGCAAGGTGCAATTCTGAAATTTTTTGCTTTTTCCTGCTCCTCTTAGCATGATAAAGAAGATTCAAAGAGAGTGAGATGCCAGTTCCTTTCATTCAGTCAGTAGCTTCAATCATTTCTGGACGTTTTTCAATGGCAAAAATCAATGAATATTGTAAATGCACAAACAGTAATTTCTCCGCATTGCAAGGTGCAATTCTGAAATTTTTTGCTTTTTCCTGCTCCTCTTAGCATGATAAAGAAGATTCAAAGAGAGTGAGATGCCAGCTCCTTTCATTCAGTCAGTAGCTTCAATCATTTCTGGTATATGAATAACATGATGTTTTTCAATGGCAAAAATCAATGAATATTGTAAATGCACAAACAGTAATTTCTCCGCATTGCAAGGTGCAATTCTGAAATTTTTTGCTTTTTCCTGCTCCTCTTAGCATGATAAAGAAGATTCAAAGAGAGTGAGATGCCAGCTCCTTTCATTCAGTCAGTAGCTTCAATCATTTCTGGACGTTTTTCAATGGCAAAAATCAATGAATATTGTAAATGCACAAACAGTAATTTCTCCGCATTGCAAGGTGCAATTCTGAAATTTTTTGCTTTTTCCTGCTCCTCTTAGCATGATAAAGAAGATTCAAAGAGAGTGAGATGCCAGCTCCTTTCATTCAGTCAGTAGCTTCAATCATTTCTGGACGTTTTTCAATGGCAAAAATCAATGAATATTGTAAATGCACAAACAGTAATTTCTCCGCATTGCAAGGTGCAATTCTGAAATTTTTTGCTTTTTCCTGCTCCTCTTAGCATGATAAAGAAGATTCAAAGAGAGTGAGATGTCAGCTCCTTTCATTCAGTCAGTAGCTTCAAACATTTCTGGTATATGAATAACATGATGTTTTTCAATGGCAAAAATCAATGAATTTTGTAAATGCACAAACAGTAATTTCTCCGCATTGCAAGGTGCAATTCTGAAATTTTTTGCTTTTTCCTGCTCCTCAGCATGATAAAGAAGATTCAAAGAGAGTGAGATGCCAGTTCCTTTCATTCAGTCAGTAGCTTCAATCATTTCTGGACGTTTTTCAATGGCAAAAATCAATGAATATTGTAAATGCACAAACAGTAATTTCTCCGCATTGCAAGGTGCAATTCTGAAATTTTTTGCTTTTTCCTGCTCCTCTTAGCATGATAAAGAAGATTCAAAGAGAGTGAGATGCCAGCTCCTTTCATTCAGTCAGTAGCTTCAATCATTTCTGGTATATGAATAACATGATGTTTTTCAATGGCAAAAATCAATGAATATTGTAAATGCACAAACAGTAATTTCTCCGCATTGCAAGGTGCAATTCTGAAATTTTTTGCTTTTTCCTGCTCCTCTTAGCATGATAAAGAAGATTCAAAGAGAGTGAGATGCCAGCTACTTTCATTCAGTCAGTAGCTTCAATCATTTCTGGACGTTTTTCAATGGTAAAAATCAATGAATATTGTAAATGCACAAACAGTAATTTCTCCACATTGCAAGGTGCAATTCTGAAATTTTTTGCTTTTTCCTGCTCCTCTTAGCATGATAAAGAAGATTCAAAGAGAGTGAGATGCCAGCTCCTTTCATTCAGTCAGTAGCTTCAAACATTTCTGGTATATGAATAACATGATGTTTTTCAATGGCAAAAATCAATGAATATTGTAAATGCACAAACAGTAATTTCTCTGCATTGCAAGGTGCAATTCTGAAATTTTTTGCTTTTTCCTGCTCCTCTTAGCATGATAAAGAAGATTCAAAGAGAGTGAGATGCCAGCTACTTTCATTCAGTCAGTAGCTTCAATCATTTCTGGACGTTTTTCAATGGTAAAAATCAATGAATATTGTAAATGCACAAACAGTAATTTCTCCACATTGCAAGGTGCAATTCTGAAATTTTTTGCTTTTTCCTGCTCCTCTTAGCATGATAAAGAAGATTCAGAGAGTGAGATGCCAGCTCCTTTCATTCAGTCAGTAGCTTCAAACATTTCTGGTATATGAATAACATGATGTTTTTCAATGGCAAAAATCAATGAATATTGTAAATGCACAAACAGTAATTTCTCCGCATTGCAAGGTGCAATTCTGAAATTTTTTGCTTTTTCCTGCTCCTCTTAGCATGATAAAGAAGATTCAAAGAGAGTGAGATGCCAGCTCCTTTCATTCAGTCAGTAGCTTCAAACATTTCTGGTATATGAATAACATGATGTTTTTCAATGGCAAAAATCAATGAATATTGTAAATGCACAAACAGTAATTTCTCCGCATTGCAAGGTGCAATTCTGAAATTTTTTGCTTTTTCCTGCTCCTCTTAGCATGATAAAGAATATTCAAAGAGAGTGAGATGCCAGCTCCTTTCATTCAGTCAGTAGCTTCAATCATTTCTGGATGTTTTTCAATGGCAAAAATCAATGAATATTGTAAATGCACAAACTGTAATTTCTCCGCATTGCAAGGTGCAATTCTGAAATTTTTGGCTTTTTCCTGCTCCTCTTAGCATGATAAAGAAGATTCAAAGAGAGTGAGATGCCAGCTCCTTTCATTCAGTCAGTAGCTTCAATCATTTCTGGACGTTTTTCAATGGCAAAAATCAATGAATATTGTAAATGCACAAACAGTAATTTCTCCGCATTGCAAGGTGCAATTCTGAAATTTTTTGCTTTTTCCTGCTCCTCTTAGCATGATAAAGAAGATTCAAAGAGAGTGAGATGCCAGCTCCTTTCATTCAGTCAGTACCTTCAATCATTTCTGGATGTTTTTCAATGGCAAAAATCAATGAATATTGTAAATGCACAAACAGTAATTTCTCCGCATTGCAAGGTGCAATTCTGAAATTTTTTGCTTTTTCCCGCTCCTCTTAGCATGATAAAGAAGATTCAAAGAGAGTGAGGTGCCAGCTCCTTTCATTCAGTCAGTAGCTTCAAACATTTCTGGTATATGAATAACATGTTTTTCAATGGCAAAAATCATTGAATATTGTAAATGCACAAACAGTAATTTCTCCGCATTGCAAGGTGCAATTCTGAAATTTTTTGATTTTTCCTGCTCCTCTTAGCATGATAAAGAAGATTCAAAGAGAGTGAGATGCCAGCTCCTTTCATTCAGTCAGTAGCTTCAATCATTTCTGGACGTTTTTCAATGGCAAAAATCAATGAATATTGTAAATGCACAAACAGTAATTTCTCCGCATTGCAAGGTGCAATTCTGAAATTTTTTGCTTTTTCCTGCTCCTCTTAGCATGATAAAGAAGATTCAAAGAGAGTGAGATGCCAGCTCCTTTCATTCAGTCAGTAGCTTCAAACATTTCTGGTATATGAATAACATGATGTTTTTCAATGGCAAAAATCAATGAATATTGTAAATGCACAAACAGTAATTTCTCCGCATTGCAAGGTGCAAGTCTGAAATTTTTTGCTTTTTCCTGCTCCTCTTAGCATGATAAAGAAGATTCAAAGAGAGTGAGATGCCAGCTACTTTCATTCAGTCAGTAGCTTCAATCATTTCTGGACGTTTTTCAATGGTAAAAATCAATGAATATTGTAAATGCACAAACAGTAATTTCTCCACATTGCAAGGTGCAATTCTGAAATTTTTTGCTTTTTCCTGCTCCTCTTAGCATGATAAAGAAGATTCAAAGAGAGTGAGATGCCAGCTCCTTTCATTCAGTCAGTAGCTTCAAACATTTCTGGTATATGAATAACATGATGTTTTTCAATGGCAAAAATCAATGAATATTGTAAATGCACAAACAGTAATTTCTCCGCATTGCAAGGTGCAATTCTGAAATTTTTTGCTTTTTCCTGCTCCTCTTAGCATGATAAAGAAGATTCAAAGAGAGTGAGATGCCAGCTCCTTTCATTCAGTCAGTAGCTTCAAACATTTCTGGTATATGAATAACATGATGTTTTTCAATGGCAAAAATCAATGAATATTGTAAATGCACAAAGAGTAGTTTCTCCGCATTGCAAGGTGCAATTCTGAAATTTTTTGCTTTTTCCTGCTCCTCTTAGCATGATAAAGAAGATTCAAAGAGAGTGAGATGCCAGGTCCTTTCATTCAGTCAGTAGCTTCAATCATTTCTGGACGTTTTTCAATGGCAAAAATCAATGAATATTGTAAATGCACAAACAGTAATTTCTCCGCATTGCAAGGTGCAATTCTGAAATTTTTTGCTTTTTCCTGCTCCTCTTAGCATGATAAAGAAGATTCAAAGAGAGTGAGATGCCAGCTCCTTTCATTCAGTCAGTAGCTTCAATCATTTCTGGACGTTTTTCAATGGCAAAAATCAATGAATATTGTAAATGCACAAACAGTAATTTCTCCGCATTGCAAGGTGCAATTCTGAAATTTTTTGCTTTTTCCTTTTCCTCTTAGCATGATAAAGAAGATTCAAAGAGAGTGAGATGCCAGCTCCTTTCATTCAGTCAGTAGCTACAAACATTTCTGGTATATGAATAACATGATGTTTTTCAATGGCAAAAATCAATGAATATTGTAAATGCACAAACAGTAATTTCTCCGCATTGCAAGGTGCAATTCTGAAATTTTTTGCTTTTTCCTGCTCCTCTTAGCATGATAAAGAAGATTCAAAGAGAGTGAGATGCCAGCTCCTTTCATTCAGTCAGTAGCTTCAATCATTTCTGGACGTTTTTCAATGGCAAAAATCAATGAATATTGTAAATGCACAAACAGTAATTTCTCCGCATTGCAAGGTGCAATTCTGAAATTTTTTGCTTTTTCCTGCTCCTCTTAGCATGATAAAGAAGATTCAAAGAGAGTGAGATGCCAGCTCCTTTCATTCAGTCAGTAGCTTCAAACATTTCTGGTATATGAATAACATGATGTTTTTCAATGGCAAAAATCAATGAATATTGTAAATGCACAAAGAGTAATTTCTCCGCATTGCAAGGTGCAATTCTGAAATTTTTTGCTTTTTCCTGCTCCTCTTAGCATGATAAAGAAGATTCAAAGAGAGTGAGATGCCAGCTCCTTTCATTCAGTCAGTAGCTTCAATCATTTCTGGACGTTTTTCAATGGCAAAAATCAATGAATATTGTAAATGCACAAACAGTAATTTCTCCGCATTGCAAGGTGCAATTCTGAAATTTTTTGCTTTTTCCTGCTCCTCTTAGCATGATAAAGAAGATTCAAAGAGAGTGAGATGCCAGCTCCTTTCATTCAGTCAGTAGCTTCAATCATTTCTGGACGTTTTTCAATGGCAAAAATCAATGAATATTGTAAATGCACAAACAGTAATTTCTCCGCATTGCAAGGTGCAATTCTGAAATTTTTTGCTTTTTCCTGCTCCTCTTAGCATGATAAAGAAGATTCAAAGAGAGTGAGATGCCAGCTCCTTTCATTCAGTCAGTAGCTACAAACATTTCTGGTATATGAATAACATGATGTTTTTCAATGGCAAAAATCAATGAATATTGTAAATGCACAAACAGTAATTTCTCCGCATTGCAAGGTGCAATTCTGAAATTTTTTGCTTTTTCCTGCTCCTCTTAGCATGATAAAGAAGATTCAAAGAGAGTGAGATGCCAGCTCCTTTCATTCAGTCAGTAGCTTCAATCATTTCTGGACGTTTTTCAATGGCAAAAATCAATGAATATTGTAAATGCACAAACAGTAATTTCTCCGCATTGCAAGGTGCAATTCTGAAATTTTTTGCTTTTTCCTGCTCCTCTTAGCATGATAAAGAAGATTCAAAGAGAGTGAGATGCCAGCTCCTTTCATTCAGTCAGTAGCTTCAATCATTTCTGGACGTTTTTCAATGGCAAAAATCAATGAATATTGTAAATGCACAAACAGTAATTTCTCCGCATTGCAAGGTGCAATTCTGAAATTTTTTGCTTTTTCCTGCTCCTCTTAGCATGACAAAGAAGATTCAAAGAGAGTAAGATGCCAGCTCCTTTCATTCAGTCAGTAGCTTCAATCATTTCTGGTATATGAATAACATGATGTTTTTCAATGGCAAAAATCAATGAATATTGTAAATGCACAAACAGTAATTTCTCCGCATTGCAAGGTGCAATTCTGAAATTTTTTGCTTTTTCCTGCTCCTCTTAGCATGATAAAGAAGATTCAAAGAGAGTGAGATGCCAGCTCCTTTCATTCAGTCAGTAGCTTCAATCATTTCTGGACGTTTTTCAATGGCAAAAATCAATGAATATTGTAAATGCACAAACAGTAATTTCTCCGCATTGCAAGGTGCAATTCTGAAATTTTTTGCTTTTTCCTGCTCCTCTTAGCATGATAAAGAAGATTCAAAGAGAGTGAGATGCCAGCTCCTTTCATTCAGTCAGTAGCTTCAATCATTTCTGGACGTTTTTCAATGGCAAAAATCAATGAATATTGTAAATGCACAAACAGTAATTTCTCCGCATTGCAAGGTGCAATTCTGAAATTTTTTGCTTTTTCCTGCTCCTCTTAGCATGATAAAGAAGATTCAAAGAGAGTGAGATGCCAGCTCCTTTCATTCAGTCAGTAGCTTCAAACATTTCTGGTATATGAATAATATGATGTTTTTCAATGGCAAAAATCAATGAATATTGTAAAAGCACAAACAGTAATTTCTCCGCATTGCAAGGTGCAATTCTGAAATTTTTTGCTTTTTCCTGCTCCTCTTAGCATGATAAAGAAGATTCAAAGAGAGTGAGATGCCAGCTCCTTTCATTCAGTCAGTAGCTTCAATCATTTCTGGACGTTTTTCAATGGCAAAAATCAATGAATATTGTAAATGCACAAACAGTAATTTCTCCGCATTGCAAGGTGCAATTCTGAAATTTTTTGCTTTTTCCTGCTCCTCTTAGCATGATAAAGAAGATTCAAAGAGAGTGAGATGCCAGCTCCTTTCATTCAGTCAGTAGCTTCAATCATTTCTGGACGTTTTTCAATGGCAAAAATCAATGAATATTGTAAATGCACAAACAGTAATTTCTCCGCATTGCAAGGTGCAATTCTGAAATTTTTTGCTTTTTCCTGCTCCTCTTAGCATGACAAAGAAGATTCAAAGAGAGTAAGATGCCAGCTCCTTTCATTCAGTCAGTAGCTTCAATCATTTCTGGTATATGAATAACATGATGTTTTTCAATGGCAAAAATCAATGAATATTGTAAATGCACAAACAGTAATTTCTCCGCATTGCAAGGTGCAATTCTGAAATTTTTTGCTTTTTCCTGCTCCTCTTAGCATGATAAAGAAGATTCAAAGAGAGTGAGATGCCAGCTCCTTTCATTCAGTCAGTAGCTTCAATCATTTCTGGACGTTTTTCAATGGCAAAAATCAATGAATATTGTAAATGCACAAACAGTAATTTCTCCGCATTGCAAGGTGCAATTCTGAAATTTTTTGCTTTTTCCTGCTCCTCTTAGCATGATAAAGAAGATTCAAAGAGAGTGAGATGCCAGCTCCTTTCATTCAGTCAGTAGCTTCAATCATTTCTGGACGTTTTTCAATGGCAAAAATCAATGAATATTGTAAATGCACAAACAGTAATTTCTCCGCATTGCAAGGTGCAATTCTGAAATTTTTTGCTTTTTCCTGCTCCTCTTAGCATGATAAAGAAGATTCAAAGAGAGTGAGATGCCAGCTCCTTTCATTCAGTCAGTAGCTTCAAACATTTCTGGTATATGAATAATATGATGTTTTTCAATGGCAAAAATCAATGAATATTGTAAAAGCACAAACAGTAATTTCTCCGCATTGCAAGGTGCAATTCTGAAATTTTTTGCTTTTTCCTGCTCCTCTTAGCATGATAAAGAAGATTCAAAGAGAGTGAGATGCCAGCTCCTTTCATTCAGTCAGTAGCTTCAATCATTTCTGGACGTTTTTCAATGGCAAAAATCAATGAATATTGTAAATGCACAAACAGTAATTTCTCCGCATTGCAAGGTGCAATTCTGAAATTTTTTGCTTTTTCCTGCTCCTCTTAGCATGATAAAGAAGATTCAAAGAGAGTGAGATGCCAGCTCCTTTCATTCAGTCAGTAGCTTCAATCATTTCTGGACGTTTTTCAATGGCAAAAATCAATGAATATTGTAAATGCACAAACAGTAATTTCTCCGCATTGCAAGGTGCAATTCTGAAATTTTTTGCTTTTTCCTGCTCCTCTTAGCATGACAAAGAAGATTCAAAGAGAGTAAGATGCCAGCTCCTTTCATTCAGTCAGTAGCTTCAATCATTTCTGGTATATGAATAACATGATGTTTTTCAATGGCAAAAATCAATGAATATTGTAAATGCACAAACAGTAATTTCTCCGCATTGCAAGGTGCAATTCTGAAATTTTTTGCTTTTTCCTGCTCCTCTTAGCATGATAAAGAAGATTCAAAGAGAGTGAGATGCCAGCTCCTTTCATTCAGTCAGTAGCTTCAATCATTTCTGGACGTTTTTCAATGGCAAAAATCAATGAATATTGTAAATGCACAAACAGTAATTTCTCCGCATTGCAAGGTGCAATTCTGAAATTTTTTGCTTTTTCCTGCTCCTCTTAGCATGATAAAGAAGATTCAAAGAGAGTGAGATGCCAGCTCCTTTCATTCAGTCAGTAGCTTCAATCATTTCTGGACGTTTTTCAATGGCAAAAATCAATGAATATTGTAAATGCACAAACAGTAATTTCTCCGCATTGCAAGGTGCAATTCTGAAATTTTTTGCTTTTTCCTGCTCCTCTTAGCATGATAAAGAAGATTCAAAGAGAGTGAGATGCCAGCTCCTTTCATTCAGTCAGTAGCTTCAAACATTTCTGGTATATGAATAATATGATGTTTTTCAATGGCAAAAATCAATGAATATTGTAAAAGCACAAACAGTAATTTCTCCGCATTGCAAGGTGCAATTCTGAAATTTTTTGCTTTTTCCTGCTCCTCTTAGCATGATAAAGAAGATTCAAAGAGAGTGAGATGCCAGCTCCTTTCATTCAGTCAGTAGCTTCAATCATTTCTGGACGTTTTTCAATGGCAAAAATCAATGAATATTGTAAATGCACAAACAGTAATTTCTCCGCATTGCAAGGTGCAATTCTGAAATTTTTTGCTTTTTCCTGCTCCTCTTAGCATGATAAAGAAGATTCAAAGAGAGTGAGATGCCAGCTCCTTTCATTCAGTCAGTAGCTTCAATCATTTCTGGTATATGAATAACATGATGTTTTTCAATGGCAAAAATCAATGAATATTGTAAATGCACAAACAGTAATTTCTCCGCATTGCAAGTTGCAATTCTGAAATTTTTTGCTTTTTCCTGCTCCTCTTAGCATGATAAAGAAGATTCAAAGAGAGTGAGATGCCAGCTCCTTTCATTCAGTCAGTAGCTTCAATCATTTCTGGACGTTTTTCAATGGCAAAAATCAATGAATATTGTAAATGCACAAACAGTAATTTCTCCGCATTGCAAGGTGCAATTCTGAAATTTTTTGCTTTTTCCTGCTCCTCTTAGCATGATAAAGAAGATTCAAAGAGAGTGAGATGCCAGCTCCTTTCATTCAGTCAGTAGCTTCAATCATTTCTGGACGTTTTTCAATGGCAAAAATCAATGAATATTGTAAATGCACAAACAGTAATTTCTCCGCATTGCAAGGTGCAATTCTGAAATTTTTTGCTTTTTCCTGCTCCTCTTAGCATGATAAAGAAGATTCAAAGAGAGTGAGATGTCAGCTCCTTTCATTCAGTCAGTAGCTTCAAACATTTCTGGTATATGAATAACATGATGTTTTTCAATGGCAAAAATCAATGAATTTTGTAAATGCACAAACAGTAATTTCTCCGCATTGCAAGGTGCAATTCTGAAATTTTTTGCTTTTTCCTGCTCCTCTTAGCATGATAAAGAAGATTCAAAGAGAGTGAGATGCCAGTTCCTTTCATTCAGTCAGTAGCTTCAATCATTTCTGGACGTTTTTCAATGGCAAAAATCAATGAATATTGTAAATGCACAAACAGTAATTTCTCCGCATTGCAAGGTGCAATTCTGAAATTTTTTGCTTTTTCCTGCTCCTCTTAGCATGATAAAGAAGATTCAAAGAGAGTGAGATGCCAGCTCCTTTCATTCAGTCAGTAGCTTCAATCATTTCTGGTATATGAATAACATGATGTTTTTCAATGGCAAAAATCAATGAATATTGTAAATGCACAAACAGTAATTTCTCCGCATTGCAAGGTGCAATTCTGAATTTTTTTGCTTTTTCCTGCTCCTCTTAGCATGATAAAGAAGATTCAAAGAGAGTGAGATGCCAGCTCCTTTCATTCAGTCAGTAGCTTCAATCATTTCTGGACGTTTTTCAATGGCAAAAATCAATGAATATTGTAAATGCACAAACAGTAATTTCTCCGCATTGCAAGGTGCAATTCTGAAATTTTTTGCTTTTTCCTGCTCCTCTTAGCATGATAAACAAGATTCAAAGAGAGTGAGATGCCAGCTCCTTTCATTCAGTCAGTAGCTTCAATCATTTCTGGACGTTTTTCAATGGCAAAAATCAATGAATATTGTAAATGCACAAACAGTAATTTCTCCGCATTGCAAGGTGCAATTCTGAAATTTTTTGCTTTTTCCTGCTCCTCTTAGCATGATAAAGAAGATTCAAAGAGAGTGAGATGCCAGCTCCTTTCATTCAGTCAGTAGCTTCAAACATTTCTGGTATATGAATAACAGGATGTTTTTCAATGGCAAAAATCAATGAATATTGTAAATGCACAAACAGTAATTTCTCCGCATTGCAAGGTGCAAGTCTGAAATTTTTTGCTTTTTCCTGCTCCTCTTAGCATGATAAAGAAGATTCAAAGAGAGTGAGATGCCAGCTACTTTCATTCAGTCAGTAGCTTCAATCATTTCTGGACGTTTTTCAATGGTAAAAGTCAATGAATATTGTAAATGCACAAACAGTAATTTCTCCACATTGCAAGGTGCAATTCTGAAATTTTTTGCTTTTTCATGCTCCTCTTAGCATGATAAAGAAGATTCAAAGAGAGTGAGATGCCAGCTCCTTTCATTCAGTCAGTAGCTTCAATCATTTCTGGTATATGAATAACATGATGTTTTTCAATGGCAAAAATCAATGAATATTGTAAATGCACAAACAGTAATTTCTCCGCATTGCAAGGTGCAATTCTGAAATTTTTTGCTTTTTCCTGCTCCTCTTAGCATGATAAAGAAGATTCAAAGAGAGTGAGATGCCAGCTCCTTTCATTCAGTCAGTAGCTTCAATCATTTCTGGACGTTTTTCAATGGCAAAAATCAATGAATATTGTAAATGCACAAACAGTAATTTCTCCGCATTGCAAGGTGCAATTCTGAAATTTTTTGCTTTTTCCTGCTCCTCTTAGCATGATAAAGAAGATTCAAAGAGAGTGAGATGTCAGCTCCTTTCATTCAGTCAGTAGCTTCAAACATTTCTGGTATATGAATAACATGATGTTTTTCAATGGCAAAAATCAATGAATTTTGTAAATGCACAAACAGTAATTTCTCCGCATTGCAAGGTGCAATTCTGAAATTTTTTGCTTTTTCCTGCTCCTCTTAGCATGATAAAGAAGATTCAAAGAGAGTGAGATGCCAGTTCCTTTCATTCAGTCAGTAGCTTCAATCATTTCTGGACGTTTTTCAATGGCAAAAATCAATGAATATTGTAAATGCACAAACAGTAATTTCTCCGCATTGCAAGGTGCAATTCTGAAATTTTTTGCTTTTTCCTGCTCCTCTTAGCATGATAAAGAAGATTCAAAGAGAGTGAGATGCCAGCTCCTTTCATTCAGTCAGTAGCTTCAATCATTTCTGGTATATGAATAACATGATGTTTTTCAATGGCAAAAATCAATGAATATTGTAAATGCACAAACAGTAATTTCTCCGCATTGCAAGGTGCAATTCTGAAATTTTTTGCTTTTTCCTGCTCCTCTTAGCATGATAAAGAAGATTCAAAGAGAGTGAGATGCCAGCTCCTTTCATTCAGTCAGTAGCTTCAATCATTTCTGGACGTTTTTCAATGGCAAAAATCAATGAATATTGTAAATGCACAAACAGTAATTTCTCCGCATTGCAAGGTGCAATTCTGAAATTTTTTGCTTTTTCCTGCTCCTCTTAGCATGATAAAGAAGATTCAAAGAGAGTGAGATGCCAGCTCCTTTCATTCAGTCAGTAGCTTCAATCATTTCTGGTATATGAATAACATGATGTTTTTCAATGGCAAAAATCAATGAATATTGTAAATGCACAAACAGTAATTTCTCCGCATTGCAAGGTGCAATTCTGAATTTTTTTGCTTTTTCCTGCTCCTCTTAGCATGATAAAGAAGATTCAAAGAGAGTGAGATGCCAGCTCCTTTCATTCAGTCAGTAGCTTCAATCATTTCTGGTATATGAATAACATGATGTTTTTCAATGGCAAAAATCAATGAATATTGTAAATGCACAAACAGTAATTTCTCCGCATTGCAAGGTGCAATTCTGAAATTTTTTGCTTTTTCCTGCTCCTCTTAGCATGATAAAGAAGATTCAAAGAGAGTGAGATGCCAGCTCCTTTCATTCAGTCAGTAGCTTCAATCATTTCTGGACGTTTTTCAATGGCAAAAATCAATGAATATTGTAAATGCACAAACAGTAATTTCTCCGCATTGCAAGGTGCAATTCTGAAATTTTTTGCTTTTTCCTGCTCCTCTTAGCATGATAAAGAAGATTCAAAGAGAGTGAGATGTCAGCTCCTTTCATTCAGTCAGTAGCTTCAAACATTTCTGGTATATGAATAACATGATGTTTTTCAATGGCAAAAATCAATGAATTTTGTAAATGCACACAGTAATTTCTCCGCATTGCAAGGTGCAATTCTGAAATTTTTTGCTTTTTCCTGCTCCTCTTAGCATGATGAAGATTCAAAGAGAGTGAGATGCCAGTTCCTTTCATTCAGTCAGTAGCTTCAATCATTTCTGGACGTTTTTCAATGGCAAAAATCAATGAATATTGTAAATGCACAAACAGTAATTTCTCCGCATTGCAAGGTGCAATTCTGAAATTTTTTGCTTTTTCCTGCTCCTCTTAGCATGATAAAGAAGATTCAAAGAGAGTGAGATGCCAGCTCCTTTCATTCAGTCAGTAGCTTCAATCATTTCTGGTATATGAATAACATGATGTTTTTCAATGGCAAAAATCAATGAATATTGTAAATGCACAAACAGTAATTTCTCCGCATTGCAAGGTGCAATTCTGAAATTTTTTGCTTTTTCCTGCTCCTCTTAGCATGATAAAGAAGATTCAAAGAGAGTGAGATGCCAGCTCCTTTCATTCAGTCAGTAGCTTCAATCATTTCTGGACGTTTTTCAATGGCAAAAATCAATGAATATTGTAAATGCACAAACAGTAATTTCTCCGCATTGCAAGGTGCAATTCTGAAATTTTTTGCTTTTTCCTGCTCCTCTTAGCATGATAAAGAAGATTCAAAGAGAGTGAGATGCCAGCTCCTTTCATTCAGTCAGTAGCTTCAATCATTTCTGGACGTTTTTCAATGGCAAAAATCAATGAATATTGTAAATGCACAAACAGTAATTTCTCCGCATTGCAAGGTGCAATTCTGAAATTTTTT
Source organism: Phyllobates terribilis (assembly GCF_046119375.1). Classification (NCBI taxonomy): domain Eukaryota; kingdom Metazoa; phylum Chordata; class Amphibia; order Anura; family Dendrobatidae; genus Phyllobates; species Phyllobates terribilis. The sequence continues at coordinate 278,244 of NW_027364182.1, forward strand.
GCTTTTTCCTGCTCCTCTTAGCATGATAAAGAAGATTCAAAGAGAGTGAGATGTCAGCTCCTTTCATTCAGTCAGTAGCTTCAAACATTTCTGGTATATGAATAACATGATGTTTTTCAATGGCAAAAATCAATGAATTTTGTAAATGCACAAACAGTAATTTCTCCGCATTGCAAGGTGCAATTCTGAAATTTTTTGCTTTTTCCTGCTCCTCTTAGCATGATAAAGAAGATTCAAAGAGAGTGAGATGCCAGTTCCTTTCATTCAGTCAGTAGCTTCAATCATTTCTGGACGTTTTTCAATGGCAAAAATCAATGAATATTGTAAATGCACAAACAGTAATTTCTCCGCATTGCAAGGTGCAATTCTGAAATTTTTTGCTTTTTCCTGCTCCTCTTAGCATGATAAAGAAGATTCAAAGAGAGTGAGATGCCAGCTCCTTTCATTCAGTCAGTAGCTTCAATCATTTCTGGTATATGAATAACATGATGTTTTTCAATGGCAAAAATCAATGAATATTGTAAATGCACAAACAGTAATTTCTCCGCATTGCAAGGTGCAATTCTGAAATTTTTTGCTTTTTCCTGCTCCTCTTAGCATGATAAAGAAGATTCAAAGAGAGTGAGATGCCAGCTACTTTCATTCAGTCAGTAGCTTCAATCATTTCTGGACGTTTTTCAATGGTAAAAATCAATGAATATTGTAAATGCACAAACAGTAATTTCTCCACATTGCAAGGTGCAATTCTGAAATTTTTTGCTTTTTCCTGCTCCTCTTAGCATGATAAAGAAGATTCAAAGAGAGTGAGATGCCAGCTCCTTTCATTCAGTCAGTAGCTTCAAACATTTCTGGTATATGAATAACATGATGTTTTTCAATGGCAAAAATCAATGAATATTGTAAATGCACAAACAGTAATTTCTCTGCATTGCAAGGTGCAATTCTGAAATTTTTTGCTTTTTCCTGCTCCTCTTAGCATGATAAAGAAGATTCAAAGAGAGTGAGATGCCAGCTACTTTCATTCAGTCAGTAGCTTCAATCATTTCTGGACGTTTTTCAATGGTAAAAATCAATGAATATTGTAAATGCACAAACAGTAATTTCTCCACATTGCAAGGTGCAATTCTGAAATTTTTTGCTTTTTCCTGCTCCTCTTAGCATGATAAAGAAGATTCAGAGAGTGAGATGCCAGCTCCTTTCATTCAGTCAGTAGCTTCAAACATTTCTGGTATATGAATAACATGATGTTTTTCAATGGCAATAATCAATGAATATTGTAAATGCACAAACAGTAATTTCTCCGCATTGCAAGGTGCAATTCTGAAATGTTTTGCTTTTTCCTGCTCCTCTTAGCATGATAAAGAAGATTCAAAGAGAGTGAGATGCCAGCTCCTTTCATTCAGTCAGTAGCTTCAAACATTTCTGGTATATGAATAACATGATGTTTTTCAATGGCAAAAATCAATGAATATTGTAAATGCACAAACAGTAATTTCTCCGCATTGCAAGGTGCAATTCTGAAATTTTTTGCTTTTTCCTGCTCCTCTTAGCATGATAAAGAATATTCAAAGAGAGTGAGATGCCAGCTCCTTTCATTCAGTCAGTAGCTTCAATCATTTCTGGATGTTTTTCAATGGCAAAAATCAATGAATATTGTAAATGCACAAACTGTAATTTCTCCGCATTGCAAGGTGCAATTCTGAAATTTTTGGCTTTTTCCTGCTCCTCTTAGCATGATAAAGAAGATTCAAAGAGAGTGAGATGCCAGCTCCTTTCATTCAGTCAGTAGCTTCAATCATTTCTGGACGTTTTTCAATGGCAAAAATCAATGAATATTGTAAATGCACAAACAGTAATTTCTCCGCATTGCAAAGTGCAATTCTGAAATTTTTTGCTTTTTCCTGCTCCTCTTAGCATGATAAAGAAGATTCAAAGAGAGTGAGATGCCAGCTCCTTTCATTCAGTCAGTACCTTCAATCATTTCTGGATGTTTTTCAATGGCAAAAATCAATGAATATTGTAAATGCACAAACAGTAATTTCTCCGCATTGCAAGGTGCAATTCTGAAATTTTTTGCTTTTTCCCGCTCCTCTTAGCATGATAAAGAAGATTCAAAGAGAGTGAGGTGCCAGCTCCTTTCATTCAGTCAGTAGCTTCAAACATTTCTGGTATATGAATAACATGTTTTTCAATGGCAAAAATCATTGAATATTGTAAATGCACAAACAGTAATTTCTCCGCATTGCAAGGTGCAATTCTGAAATTTTTTGATTTTTCCTGCTCCTCTTAGCATGATAAAGAAGATTCAAAGAGAGTGAGATGCCAGCTCCTTTCATTCAGTCAGTAGCTTCAATCATTTCTGGACGTTTTTCAATGGCAAAAATCAATGAATATTGTAAATGCACAAACAGTAATTTCTCCGCATTGCAAGGTGCAATTCTGAAATTTTTTGCTTTTTCCTGCTCCTCTTAGCATGATAAAGAAGATTCAAAGAGAGTGAGATGCCAGCTCCTTTCATTCAGTCAGTAGCTTCAATCATTTCTGGACGTTTTTCAATGGCAAAAATCAATGAATATTGTAAATGCACAAACAGTAATTTCTCCGCATTGCAAGGTGCAATTCTGAAATTTTTTGCTTTTTCCTGCTCCTCTTAGCATGATAAAGAAGATTCAAAGAGAGTGAGATGCCAGCTCCTTTCATTCAGTCAGTAGCTTCAAACATTTCTGGTATATGAATAACATGATGTTTTTCAATGGCAAAAATCAATGAATATTGTAAATGCACAAACAGTAATTTCTCCGCATTGCAAGGTGCAAGTCTGAAATTTTTTGCTTTTTCCTGCTCCTCTTAGCATGATAAAGAAGATTCAAAGAGAGTGAGATGCCAGCTACTTTCATTCAGTCAGTAGCTTCAATCATTTCTGGACGTTTTTCAATGGTAAAAATCAATGAATATTGTAAATGCACAAACAGTAATTTCTCCACATTGCAAGGTGCAATTCTGAAATTTTTTGCTTTTTCCTGCTCCTCTTAGCATGATAAAGAAGATTCAAAGAGAGTGAGATGCCAGCTCCTTTCATTCAGTCAGTAGCTTCAAACATTTCTGGTATATGAATAACATGATGTTTTTCAATGGCAAAAATCAATGAATATTGTAAATGCACAAACAGTAATTTCTCCGCATTGCAAGGTGCAATTCTGAAATTTTTTGCTTTTTCCTGCTCCTCTTAGCATGATAAAGAAGATTCAAAGAGAGTGAGATGCCAGCTCCTTTCATTCAGTCAGTAGCTTCAAACATTTCTGGTATATGAATAACATGATGTTTTTCAATGGCAAAAATCAATGAATATTGTAAATGCACAAAGAGTAATTTCTCCGCATTGCAAGGTGCAATTCTGAAATTTTTTGCTTTTTCCTGCTCCTCTTAGCATGATAAAGAAGATTCAAAGAGAGTGAGATGCCAGCTCCTTTCATTCAGTCAGTAGCTTCAATCATTTCTGGACGTTTTTCAATGGCAAAAATCAATGAATATTGTAAATGCACAAACAGTAATTTCTCCGCATTGCAAGGTGCAATTCTGAAATTTTTTGCTTTTTCCTGCTCCTCTTAGCATGATAAAGAAGATTCAAAGAGAGTGAGATGCCAGCTCCTTTCATTCAGTCAGTAGCTTCAATCATTTCTGGACGTTTTTCAATGGCAAAAATCAATGAATATTGTAAATGCACAAACAGTAATTTCTCTGCATTGCAAGGTGCAATTCTGAAATTTTTTGCTTTTTCCTGCTCCTCTTAGCATGATAAAGAAGATTCAAAGAGAGTGAGATGCCAGCTCCTTTCATTCAGTCAGTAGCTACAAACATTTCTGGTATATGAATAACATGATGTTTTTCAATGGCAAAAATCAATGAATATTGTAAATGCACAAACAGTAATTTCTCCGCATTGCAAGGTGCAATTCTGAAATTTTTTGCTTTTTCCTGCTCCTCTTAGCATGATAAAGAAGATTCAAAGAGAGTGAGATGCCAGCTCCTTTCATTCAGTCAGTAGCTTCAATCATTTCTGGACGTTTTTCAATGGCAAAAATCAATGAATATTGTAAATGCACAAACAGTAATTTCTCCGCATTGCAAGGTGCAATTCTGAAATTTTTTGCTTTTTCCTGCTCCTCTTAGCATGATAAAGAAGATTCAAAGAGAGTGAGATGCCAGCTCCTTTCATTCAGTCAGTAGCTTCAATCATTTCTGGACGTTTTTCAATGGCAAAAATCAATGAATATTGTAAATGCACAAACAGTAATTTCTCCGCATTGCAAGGTGCAATTCTGAAATTTTTTGCTTTTTCCTGCTCCTCTTAGCATGACAAAGAAGATTCAAAGAGAGTAAGATGCCAGCTCCTTTCATTCAGTCAGTAGCTTCAATCATTTCTGGTATATGAATAACATGATGTTTTTCAATGGCAAAAATCAATGAATATTGTAAATGCACAAACAGTAATTTCTCCGCATTGCAAGGTGCAATTCTGAAATTTTTTGCTTTTTCCTGCTCCTCTTAGCATGATAAAGAAGATTCAAAGAGAGTGAGATGCCAGCTCCTTTCATTCAGTCAGTAGCTTCAATCATTTCTGGACGTTTTTCAATGGCAAAAATCAATGAATATTGTAAATGCACAAACAGTAATTTCTCCGCATTGCAAGGTGCAATTCTGAAATTTTTTGCTTTTTCCTGCTCCTCTTAGCATGATAAAGAAGATTCAAAGAGAGTGAGATGCCAGCTCCTTTCATTCAGTCAGTAGCTTCAATCATTTCTGGACGTTTTTCAATGGCAAAAATCAATGAATATTGTAAATGCACAAACAGTAATTTCTCCGCATTGCAAGGTGCAATTCTGAAATTTTTTGCTTTTTCCTGCTCCTCTTAGCATGATAAAGAAGATTCAAAGAGAGTGAGATGCCAGCTCCTTTCATTCAGTCAGTAGCTTCAAACATTTCTGGTATATGAATAATATGATGTTTTTCAATGGCAAAAATCAATGAATATTGTAAAAGCACAAACAGTAATTTCTCCGCATTGCAAGGTGCAATTCTGAAATTTTTTGCTTTTTCCTGCTCCTCTTAGCATGATAAAGAAGATTCAAAGAGAGTGAGATGCCAGCTCCTTTCATTCAGTCAGTAGCTTCAATCATTTCTGGACGTTTTTCAATGGCAAAAATCAATGAATATTGTAAATGCACAAACAGTAATTTCTCCGCATTGCAAGGTGCAATTCTGAAATTTTTTGCTTTTTCCTGCTCCTCTTAGCATGATAAAGAAGATTCAAAGAGAGTGAGATGCCAGCTCCTTTCATTCAGTCAGTAGCTTCAATCATTTCTGGTATATGAATAACATGATGTTTTTCAATGGCAAAAATCAATGAATATTGTAAATGCACAAACAGTAATTTCTCCGCATTGCAAGTTGCAATTCTGAAATTTTTTGCTTTTTCCTGCTCCTCTTAGCATGATAAAGAAGATTCAAAGAGAGTGAGATGCCAGCTCCTTTCATTCAGTCAGTAGCTTCAATCATTTCTGGACGTTTTTCAATGGCAAAAATCAATGAATATTGTAAATGCACAAACAGTAATTTCTCCGCATTGCAAGGTGCAATTCTGAAATTTTTTGCTTTTTCCTGCTCCTCTTAGCATGATAAAGAAGATTCAAAGAGAGTGAGATGCCAGCTCCTTTCATTCAGTCAGTAGCTTCAATCATTTCTGGACGTTTTTCAATGGCAAAAATCAATGAATATTGTAAATGCACAAACAGTAATTTCTCCGCATTGCAAGGTGCAATTCTGAAATTTTTTGCTTTTTCCTGCTCCTCTTAGCATGATAAAGAAGATTCAAAGAGAGTGAGATGCCAGCTCCTTTCATTCAGTCAGTAGCTTCAAACATTTCTGGTATATGAATAACATGATGTTTTTCAATGGCAAAAATCAATGAATATTGTAAAAGCACAAACAGTAATTTCTCCGCATTGCAAGGTGCAATTCTGAAATTTTTTGCTTTTTCCTGCTCCTCTTAGCATGATAAAGAAGATTCAAAGAGAGTGAGATGCCAGCTCCTTTCATTCAGTCAGTAGCTTCAATCATTTCTGGACGTTTTTCAATGGCAAAAATCAATGAATATTGTAAATGCACAAACAGTAATTTCTCCGCATTGCAAGGTGCAATTCTGAAATTTTTTGCTTTTTCCTGCTCCTCTTAGCATGATAAAGAAGATTCAAAGAGAGTGAGATGCCAGCTCCTTTCATTCAGTCAGTAGCTTCAATCATTTCTGGTATATGAATAACATGATGTTTTTCAATGGCAAAAATCAATGAATATTGTAAATGCACAAACAGTAATTTCTCCACATTGCAAGGTGCAATTCTGAAATTTTTTGCTTTTTCCTGCTCCTCTTAGCATGATAAAGAAGATTCAAAGAGAGTGAGATGCCAGCTCCTTTCATTCAGTCAGTAGCTTCAATCATTTCTGGACGTTTTTCAATGGCAAAAATCAATGAATATTGTAAATGCACAAACAGTAATTTCTCCGCATTGCAAGGTGCAATTCTGAAATTTTTTTGCTTTTTCCTGCTCCTCTTAGCATGATAAAGAAGATTCAAAGAGAGTGAGATGCCAGCTCCTTTCATTCAGTCAGTAGCTACAAACATTTCTGGTATATGAATAACATGATGTTTTTCAATGGCAAAAATCAATGAATATTGTAAATGCACAAACAGTAATTTCTCCGCATTGCAAGGTGCAATTCTGAAATTTTTTGCTTTTTCCTGCTCCTCTTAGCATGATAAACAAGATTCAAAGAGAGTGAGATGCCAGCTCCTTTCATTCAGTCAGTAGCTTCAATCATTTCTGGACGTTTTTCAATGGCAAAAATCAATGAATATTGTAAATGCACAAACAGTAATTTCTCCGCATTGCAAGGTGCAATTCTGAAATTTTTTGCTTTTTCCTGCTCCTCTTAGCATGATAAAGAAGATTCAAAGAGAGTGAGATGCCAGCTCCTTTCATTCAGTCAGTAGCTTCAATCATTTCTGGTACATGATGTTTTTCAATGGCAAAAATCAATGAATATTGTAAATGCACAAACAGTAATTTCTCCGCATTGCAAGGTGCAATTCTGAAATTTTTTGCTTTTTCCTGCTCCTCTTAGCATGACAAAGAAGATTCAAAGAGAGTAAGATGCCAGCTCCTTTCATTCAGTCAGTAGCTTCAATCATTTCTGGTATATGAATAACATGATGTTTTTCAATGGCAAAAATCAATGAATATTGTAAATGCACAAACAGTAATTTCTCCGCATTGCAAGGTGCAATTCTGAAATTTTTTGCTTTTTCCTGCTCCTCTTAGCATGATAAAGAAGATTCAAAGAGAGTGAGATGCCAGCTCCTTTCATTCAGTCAGTAGCTTCAATCATTTCTGGACGTTTTTCAATGGCAAAAATCAATGAATATTGTAAATGCACAAACAGTAATTTCTCCGCATTGCAAGGTGCAATTCTGAAATTTTTTGCTTTTTCCTGCTCCTCTTAGCATGATAAAGAAGATTCAAAGAGAGTGAGATGCCAGCTCCTTTCATTCAGTCAGTAGCTTCAATCATTTCTGGTATATGAATAACATGATGTTTTTCAATGGCAAAAATCAATGAATATTGTAAATGCACAAACAGTAATTTCTCCACATTGCAAGGTGCAATTCTGAAATTTTTTGCTTTTTCCTGCTCCTCTTAGCATGATAAAGAAGATTCAAAGAGAGTGAGATGACAGCTCCTTTCATTCAGTCAGTAGCTTCAATCATTTCTGGACGTTTTTCAATGGCAAAAAACAATGAATATTGTAAATGCACAAACAGTAATTTCTCCGCATTGCAAGGTGCAATTCTGAAATTTTTTGCTTTTTCCTGCTCCTCTTAGCATGATAAAGAAGATTCAAAGAGAGCGAGATGCCAGCTCCTTTCATTCAGTCAGTAGCTTCAATCATTTCTGGTATATGAATAACATGATGTTTTTCAATGGCAAAAATCAATGAATATTGTAAATGCACAAACAGTAATTTCTCCGCATTGCAAGGTGCAATTCTGAAATTTTTTGCTTTTTCCTGCTCCTCTTAGCATGATAAAGAAGATTCAAAGAGAGTGAGATGCCAGCTCCTTTCATTCAGTCAGTAGCTTCAATCATTTCTGGACGTTTTTCAATGGCAAAAAATCAATGAATATTGTAAATGCACAAACAGTAATTTCTCCGCATTGCAAGGTGCAATTCTGAAATTTTTTGCTTTTTCCTGCTCCTCTTAGCATGATAAAGAAGATTCAAAGAGAGTGAGATGCCAGCTCCTTTCATTCAGTCAGTAGCTTCAAACATTTCTGGTATATGAATAACATGATGTTTTTCAATGGCAAAAATCAATGAATATTGTAAATGCACAAACAGTAATTTCTCCGCATTGCAAGGTGCAATTCTGAAATTTTTTGCTTTTTCCTGCTCCTCTTAGCATGATAAAGAAGATTCAAAGAGAGTGAGATGCCAGCTCCTTTCATTCAGTCAGTAGCTTCAAACATTTCTGGTATATGAATAACATGATGTTTTTCAATGGCAAAAATCAATGAATATTGTAAATGCACAAAGAGTAATTTCTCCGCATTGCAAGGTGCAATTCTGAAATTTTTTGCTTTTTCCTGCTCCTCTTAGCATGATAAAGAAGATTCAAAGAGAGTGAGATGCCAGCTCCTTTCATTCAGTCAGTAGCTTCAATCATTTCTGGACGTTTTTCAATGGCAAAAATCAATGAATATTGTAAATGCACAAACAGTAATTTCTCCGCATTGCAAGGTGCAATTCTGAAATTTTTTGCTTTTTCCTGCTCCTCTTAGCATGATAAAGAAGATTCAAAGAGAGTGAGATGCCAGCTCCTTTCATTCAGTCAGTAGCTTCAATCATTTCTGGACGTTTTTCAATGGCAAAAATCAATGAATATTGTAAATGCACAAACAGTAATTTCTCCGCATTGCAAGGTGCAATTCTGAAATGTTTTGCTTTTTCCTGCTCCTCTTAGCATGATAAAGAAGATTCAAAGAGAGTGAGATGCCAGCTCCTTTCATTCAGTCAGTAGCTACAAACATTTCTGGTATATGAATAACATGATGTTTTTCAATGGCAAAAATCAATGAATATTGTAAATGCACAAACAGTAATTTCTCCGCATTGCAAGGTGCAATTCTGAAATTTTTTGCTTTTTCCTGCTCCTCTTAGCATGATAAAGAAGATTCAAAGAGAGTGAGATGCCAGCTCCTTTCATTCAGTCAGTAGCTTCAATCATTTCTGGACGTTTTTCAATGGCAAAAATCAATGAATATTGTAAATGCACAAACAGTAATTTCTCCGCATTGCAAGGTGCAATTCTGAAATTTTTTGCTTTTTCCTGCTCCTCTTAGCATGATAAAGAAGATTCAAAGAGAGTGAGATGCCAGCTCCTTTCATTCAGTCAGTAGCTTCAATCATTTCTGGACGTTTTTCAATGGCAAAAATCAATGAATATTGTAAATGCTCAAACAGTAATTTCTCCGCATTGCAAGGTGCAATTCTGAAATTTTTTGCTTTTTCCTGCTCCTCTTAGCATGACAAAGAAGATTCAAAGAGAGTAAGATGCCAGCTCCTTTCATTCAGTCAGTAGCTTCAATCATTTCTGGTATATGAATAACATGATGTTTTTCAATGGCAAAAATCAATGAATATTGTAAATGCACAAACAGTAATTTCTCCGCATTGCAAGGTGCAATTCTGAAATTTTTTGCTTTTTCCTGCTCCTCTTAGCATGATAAAGAAGATTCAAAGAGAGTGAGATGCCAGCTCCTTTCATTCAGTCAGTAGCTTCAATCATTTCTGGACGTTTTTCAATGGCAAAAATCAATGAATATTGTAAATGCACAAACAGTAATTTCTCCGCATTGCAAGGTGCAATTCTGAAATTTTTTGCTTTTTCCTGCTCCTCTTAGCATGATAAAGAAGATTCAAAGAGAGTGAGATGCCAGCTCCTTTCATTCAGTCAGTAGCTTCAATCATTTCTGGACGTTTTTCAATGGCAAAAATCAATGAATATTGTAAATGCACAAACAGTAATTTCTCCGCATTGCAAGGTGCAATTCTGAAATTTTTTGCTTTTTCCTGCTCCTCTTAGCATGATAAAGAAGATTCAAAGAGAGTGAGATGCCAGCTCCTTTCATTCAGTCAGTAGCTTCAAACATTTCTGGTATATGAATAACATGATGTTTTTCAATGGCAAAAATCAATGAATATTGTAAAAGCACAAACAGTAATTTCTCCGCATTGCAAGGTGCAATTCTGAAATTTTTTGCTTTTTCCTGCTCCTCTTAGCATGATAAAGAAGATTCAAAGAGAGTGAGATGCCAGCTCCTTTCATTCAGTCAGTAGCTTCAATCATTTCTGGACGTTTTTCAATGGCAAAAATCAATGAATATTGTAAATGCACAAACAGTAATTTCTCCGCATTGCAAGGTGCAATTCTGAAATTTTTTGCTTTTTCCTGCTCCTCTTAGCATGATAAAGAAGACTCAAAGAGAGTGAGATGCCAGCTCCTTTCATTCAGTCAGTAGCTTCAATCATTTCTGGTATATGAATAACATGATGTTTTTCAATGGCAAAAATCAATGAATATTGTAAATGCACAAACAGTAATTTCTCCGCATTGCAAGTTGCAATTCTGAAATTTTTTGCTTTTTCCTGCTCCTCTTAGCATGATAAAGAAGATTCAAAGAGAGTGAGATGCCAGCTCCTTTCATTCAGTCAGTAGCTTCAATCATTTCTGGACGTTTTTCAATGGCAAAAATCAATGAATATTGTAAATGCACAAACAGTAATTTCTCCGCATTGCAAGGTGCAATTCTGAAATTTTTTGCTTTTTCCTGCTCCTCTTAGCATGATAAAGAAGATTCAAAGAGAGTGAGATGCCAGCTCCTTTCATTCAGTCAGTAGCTTCAATCATTTCTGGACGTTTTTCAATGGCAAAAATCAATGAATATTGTAAATGCACAAACAGTAATTTCTCCGCATTGCAAGTTGCAATTCTGAAATTTTTTGCTTTTTCCTGCTCCTCTTAGCATGATAAAGAAGATTCAAAGAGAGTGAGATGCCAGCTCCTTTCATTCAGTCAGTAGCTTCAAACATTTCTGGTATATGAATAACATGATGTTTTTCAATGGCAAAAATCAATGAATATTGTAAAAGCACAAACAGTAATTTCTCCGCATTGCAAGGTGCAATTCTGAAATTTTTTGCTTTTTCCTGCTCCTCTTAGCATGATAAAGAAGATTCAAAGAGAGTGAGATGCCAGCTCCTTTCATTCAGTCAGTAGCTTCAATCATTTCTGGACCTTTTTCAATGGCAAAAATCAATGAATATTGTAAATGCACAAACAGTAATTTCTCCGCATTGCAAGGTGCAATTCTGAAATTTTTTGCTTTTTCCTGCTCCTCTTAGCATGATAAAGAAGATTCAAAGAGAGTGAGATGCCAGCTCCTTTCATTCAGTCAGTAGCTTCAATCATTTCTGGTATATGAATAACATGATGTTTTTCAATGGCAAAAATCAATGAATATTGTAAATGCACAAACAGTAATTTCTCCACATTGCAAGGTGCAATTCTGAAATTTTTTGCTTTTTCCTGCTCCTCTTAGCATGATAAAGAAGATTCAAAGAGAGTGAGATGCCAGCTCCTTTCATTCAGTCAGTAGCTTCAATCATTTCTGGACGTTTTTCAATGGCAAAAATCAATGAATATTGTAAATGCACAAACAGTAATTTCTCCGCATTGCAAGGTGCAATTCTGAAATTTTTTGCTTTTTCCTGCTCCTCTTAGCATGATAAAGAAGATTCAAAGAGAGCGAGATGCCAGCTCCTTTCATTCAGTCAGTAGTTTCAATCATTTCTGGTATATGAATAACATGATGTTTTTCAATGGCAAAAATCAATGAATATTGTAAATGCACAAACAGTAATTTCTCCGCATTGCAAGGTGCAATTCTGAAATTTTTTGCTTTTTCCTGCTCCTCTTAGCATGATAAAGAAGATTCAAAGAGAGTGAGATGCCAGCTCCTTTCATTCAGTCAGTAGCTTCAATCATTTCTGGACGTTTTTCAATGGCAAAAATCAATGAATATTGTAAATGCACAAACAGTAATTTCTCCGCATTGCAAGGTGCAATTCTGAAATTTTTTGCTTTTTCCTGCTCCTCTTAGCATGATAAAGAAGATTCAAAGAGAGTGAGATGCCAGCTCCTTTCATTCAGTCAGTAGCTTCAAACATTTCTGGTATATGAATAACATGATGTTTTTCAAAGGCAAAAATCAATGAATATTGTAAATGCACAAACAGTAATTTCTCCGCATTGCAAGGTGCAATTCTGAAATTTTTTGCTTTTTCCTGCTCCTCTTAGCATGATAAAGAAGATTCAAAGAGAGTGAGATGCCAGCTCCTTTCATTCAGTCAGTAGCTTCAATCATTTCTGGACGTTTTTCAATGGCAAAAATCAATGAATATTGTAAATGCACAAACAGTAATTTCTCCGCATTGCAAGGTGCAATTCTGAAATTTTTTGCTTTTTCCTGCTCCTCTTAGCATGATAAAGAAGATTCAAAGAGAGTGAGATGC